>NC_060125.1:366127858-366432938 GCF_021461395.2 Schistocerca americana | reverse complement strand
AGGGATCGAATGAAGGGTAGAGCCACGGGTCGTAACACATCTGAAATGTAACGTCCACTGTTCAAAGTGCCGTCAATGCGAACAAGAGCTGACCGAGACGTGTAACCAATGGCACCCCATACCATTACGCTGGTTGATACGCCAGTATGGAGATGACGAATACAAGCTTCCAATGTGCGTTCACCACGATGTCGCCAAACACGGATGCGACCATCATGATGTTGTGAACAGAACCTGACGTTTTGCCCTTCGTGCACCCAGGTTCGTCGTTGAGTACACCATCGCAGGTGCTCCTGTCTGTGATGCAGCGCCAAGGGTAAACGCAGCCATGGTCTCCGAGCTGATAGTCCCTGCTGCTGCAAACGTCATCGAACTGTTCGTCCAGATGGTTGTTGTCTTGCAAACATCCCCATCTGTTGACTCAGGGATCGAGACGTGGCTGTACGATCCGTTACAGCCATGCGGATAAGATGCCTGTCATCTCGACTGCTAGTGATACGAGGCCGTTGGAATCCTGCACGGCGTTCCGTATTACCCTCTTGAACCCACCGATACCATATTCTGCTAACAGTCATTGGATCTCGACCAACGCGAGCAGCAATGTCGCGATACCAAAAACCGCAATCGCGATAGGCTACAATCTGACGTTTATCAAAGTCAGAAACGTGATGGTATGCATTTCTCCTCCTTACACGAGGCATCACAACAACGTTTCACCAGGTAACGCAGGTCAACTGATGTTTGTGTATGAAAAATCTGTTGGAAACTTTCCTGATGTCAGCACGTTGTAGGTGTCGCCACCAGCGGCAACCTTGTGTGAATGCTCTGAAAAGCTGATCATTTGCATATCACAGCATCTTCTTCCTGTCGGTTAAATTTCGCGTCTGTAGAACGTCATCTTCGTGGTGTAGCAATTTTAATGGCCAGTAGTGTAGTTTCTGACATCAATCTGTCTTGCGAGGCCTGTGTCCTGCAGTGTTTTGACGATAGCGTACCAACTCACGCTTCATTTAACCTCGAGCGAGAGTCGTGAGGTGGGCGGTACGCGACATGCCGGGCGTGACCATGCGCGGTGACCCCAACGGGCTGCCAGGTCACAAACTTTTTCAAACCAAACGCAAGTCTTAGTCACGTGGTAGAGGATATAGGTTCCTAGTGCAAGGATTTCACAAAGCAGGATCATGTGATGATAGTGGGTGGAGTGGGATTGATAGGGATCAGGGCTACAGTATTAAATGTGACCTGGTGAAAATAGCCTCAGCAACGACCCATACCAATACTGGGCAGGTGCCTGCTTTCGTGCGGCATGATCAGCCCCAGTTGAACCGCTGTGTCAGGAGGGTAAATATGGAGTTGGATCAGTTGCGTAGGGCGGCCACTCTGTCAGACATTGGATTGGTTCCTGTCGAGGCTATTGATAGGGGGGATTTCACAAGGCATGGCCTACATCTCAATAGGAAAGGGAAGGGTAAACTGGCAGGGTTGTTAGCGAAATCCATAAGGGGGGACACTAGTACTCGTGGATGTACCTCTTTTTAGACTAATATCAGTGTCCAATGAGAAGTTCAGGCAGGCAGGAGCTAAAGAGGTCCAAAACTCACAAAATTCTCACAACAGGAAAGTAAATAATGATGTTACCATATCTAACCAAAATATTGGTGGGTTAAAGAAAAAAGTAGATTCTCACAATAGTAAAGTAAAAAATAATGTTACCATTTTTCACCAAAATATTCTGGGATTGAAGAATAAAGTAGATGAGCTCCTGGTTTGTTTTGATGACATTGAATCTGATAATGTAACAGATATATTATGCCTGTCTGAGCATCACATTGTGTCTGATATGGAAAAGGTAAATATCAGTGGTTTTAAACTAGCTGCACATATGAGTAGAGAGAATAAGGTGACAGGAGGAGTTGCCATATACGTCAAAAGTTATCACTGTGCAGAAAGCTTAGATACAAAAAAGTTTTGTCTAGAGCAACATATAGAAGCATGTGCCTGTCAACTTAAACTGAAGGAGGGCTCCTTTATAATTGTAACAGTTTATAGGTCCCCTTCAGGGGACTTCCATTTATTCCTGGAAAACTTGGATGCCTTGTTGTGCTATCTGTCAGATAAGGGAAAGCAAATTATTATTTGTGGGGACTTCAATGTTGATTCACTGAAAGAGTTGTAATAGGAAGAATGACCTGGAAGTTTTGCTCGGTTCTTTCAGTTTGACATCTGTCATTAATTTTCCTACTCGGGTAGTAAAGGACAGCAGCACATTGATAGATAACACTTTTATAGACCAAGACAGGTTTAAAAACATAAATTCTTGTCCTGTTGAAAATGGGCTTTCTGATCATGATGCTAAGCTAGTTACAGTACATGACATAGCTCCATTCAGTAATTCCAAACTACCCTCCAAAGTTGTGCGTTCAATTAATGACTCAACAATTAGAAATTTCAGAGAAAATCTTCAGCAGTTAGACTGGGATGAGGTGTACAAGGAACCTGATGCTAATTTAAAATATAACTTATTTCATGATACACTTGTAAAAGAATTTGAAAACTGTTTCCCCAAGAAAGTAGTTAAATCAAATTATAAGAAACCATGAAAAAAACCTTGGCTTAGTAAAGGAATAAAAATATCTTGTAACCAAAAAAGGGAACTGTATCTAACAACAAGAAAGAGTAATGGCCCAGAAACAGCCAAATATTATAAAAACTACTGTGCTACATTAAGAAAGGTTATTAAAAAGTCCAGAAGCATGTGCATCATGTCTGAGATTAATACCTCTGATAGCAAAATCAAAACAATTTGGAATATTATTACAAGGGAGACAGGGTAACCAAGAGTACAGGATGAAGGAATCACCATCAAAGCGAATGGAAACTTGATAATCAACAAGCCGGAAGTCAAAATATTTTGAATAATCATTTTTTAAATGTTGTAGAGAGAATAGGATCTAAATGTTCATTAGAAGAAGCAAGGCAGTTAATGGAAGATTCCTTCCCCACACCATTTGATACAACTGAAATTCCACCCACCTCTCCTGCTGAAATTAGGAAGATAACATACTCTCTCAAGAATAAAAGCTCTCATTGAATTGATGGCATTTCCAGCAGGATAATAAAACCTTGTTCCCAAGAAATAGACGGGATTCTTAGCCACATATGTAATAGCTCTCTGAAGCAGGGTATGTTCCCAGATAGACTGAAGTATGCCATTGTTAAACCACTGCATAAAAAAGGGGATACGTCTGATGTCACCAACTACTGTCCAATCTCTCTTCTGACTGCCTTATCGAAAATTTTTGAAAAAGTAATGTATTGTAGAGTAGCTTCACACCTTTGTCAAAATACAGTTTTAACAAAATGTCACTTTGGTTCCCAAAAGGGTTTTTCAACGGAAAATGCTATATATACTTTCGCTAATGAAATATTAAATGCTCTGAGCAACCGGAAGTCACCCGTTGGGATTTTTTGTGATCTATCAAAGGTTTCGATTGTGTAAATCATGGAATACTTCTAGATAAGTTCAATTACTGTGGTATGAATGGGACAGTGCTCCAATGGTTTACATCATACCTAACTGGAAGAGTGCAGAAAGTTGAAATAAGCAGTTCACATAATATGCAAAAAACTGGTGATTTCTCAAACTGGGGAACAATCAAGAATGGGGTGCCACAAGGTTCGGTCTTGGGTCCTCTGCTATTCTTAATATATATTAATGACTTGCCACTCTATATTAACGAAGATGCAAAGCTGGTACTTTTTGCCGATGGTACAAGTATAGTTATCACACCCAATAGACAAGAATTAATTGGTGAAATTGTGAATGATGTTTTTTAGAAAATCATTAAGTGGTTCTCTGCTAACGGGCTCTCATTAAACTTTGACAAAACACAGCATATACAGTTCCACACGGTAAATGAAATGACACCATTGATAAATATAGACTTCGATCAGAAATCGGTAGCTAAGGTAGAATATTCAAAATTTCTAGGTGTATGCATTGATGAGGGGTTGAACTAGAAAAAACACACTGAGGATCTGCTGAAACGTTCGAGTTCAGCTACTTATGCTATTAGGGTCATTGCAAATTTTGGCGATATACATCTGAGTAAATTAGCTTACCATGCCTATTTTCATTCTCTGCTTTCCTATGGCATTACATTCTGGGGTAACTCATCATTGAGTAAAAGAATGTTCATGGCACAAAAGCGTGTAATCAGAATAATTGCTGGAGGTCATCCAAGATCATCCTGCAGACACTTATTTAAAGAGCTAGAGATCTTCACTGTAGCCTCACAATGCATATATTCGCTTATGAAATTTGTTATTAACAATCCGAACGAATTCAAAAGTAATAGCAGTGTACATGGCTACAACACTAGGAGAAAGGATGATCTTCACTACTCAAGGTTAAATCTAACTTTGGCTCAGAAGGGAGTAAATTATGCTGCCACAAAAGTCTTTGCTCACTTACCTAATAGCATCAAAAGTCTGACAGATAGCCATATAGCATTTAAAAGGAAATTAAAAGAATTTCTTAATGGCAACTACTTCTACTCATTAGATGAATTTTTGGATATAATAAGTGGGTAACTTCCCCAACCCCCCCCCCCCCCCAAAAAAAAAAATTATTAAGTGTCATGTAATATTTTGTGTAATGTAATATCTTGTATAGACACCTTTTATTAAGGGGAGTTGGAATGCCCTATCTCGCCAATGTTAAATTTGCTAACTTTGTGTACCTTTTTCTTTGGAACTATTATCTTCAGAACTTTGAAATTCTGGCAGAGGTTTTCAGCATATATTGTGAGCCCACTGAACTAGAACCAATGTTTTCTTTTTGTTGGTATAGTATTTATGAATTTTTTACCATTAAGCCATTTTTTATTGGAAAAAGTATAACATAAACTTCCCTAGTTCAGAGAATAAGCCAGTTCTTGTCATGATTCTAGTTCAGTGGCCTCTTTGAACTGTTTTGCAGCATTTCTGAAAATTTGAATGTTGTTGGTTGAGTGGTTTATGAGATAAAGGTACATGTAACACTAAAAATGTCAAATGCCAGAAAATGCGATTAAAGTAATTTATTATGAAAATTCACAAATACCTTTTATTCTATTATCAAAAGTGTCCAGCAGAGTAATCAGGGTCATCTTCTAGTTCTTCTTCTTCACCTAGAAGCTTTCTTCTCCTTGCTGCCCTTGCTTTTTTTGTATTAAATTCAGCTGCATACTGAGCCTTCCTTACTCGCACGCTGTCCAGAAGCTGAAGACCTCTGATGGTGTTGATACCAGGAGCAATGCCGAGCCTTGCCATGACCTTTAGCCTACCCATATGACCATCATTGAATGAAATAACAGCATCACTGACTCCCCATTTCAATGTTTTTATCCCAACAAATACATTCTTAGGTACACGAGTCCAAATGAGGTTGTTGAACGACTCGTTTTGATTCTGGGTACAACCATGAAGACATTTTCGCAGAAGATCAGGATGCCCCAAGTCTCTATATATTGGTTTAATTACTTCCATAACAGCCAATGGAATATAATTTTTATGGTGATAAGGATCCCCAGTAGCTTGAGATTTTCTATAATTGCACCATGACTGAGGACCATCTGGACAAGCAAAATGTTGAGGATTATCATCAGTTGATGATCGATGTAAATATGTGGCCCATACAGCTTGTCTCATTTCCTGCAAATTATTTGCATTATTTCTTATTGCCATACCATAGTATTGTTGTAATTCATTTATAATTTTATCTGACAGGCGACCTCTAATGGTTTTACCATCTGACAAAATTTTGTCCTTCAGATTCTGTTTCAGTTTCCTTAGACGAGTGCCCATTCGTTTCTGAACATGACCGACACATTCTAGTTTAGTTATTGTCTTATTGACATATGGCATGGATTCTGTAACACTTTTGTATGCCTTGGAGTCCCCATCTCCAAGGAATTTTGTGTAAAATACTCCCCGTTCTTTTTCTGATCTGCTAAACATTTTCACAGCAGCGGCAGCCTCCATGCCTCCACTCGTACCTTCATAATTCTTGCTACATATGTGAGCTGCTTCTATCTTACCAGATGCACAATGGTAACAATGTTTAGTGAGCACTTCATAGTCCAAAACTTTACCGCTGTCCACACTAGTAACAGTAGCAACAGCATTTTTGGATGTGTGACCCCTTTTCTGCCAGGTTCCATCAAAAGCAACAGGGATATCTGGGTTTCCTTCATTTATATATTTTGCTTCACTGGCAGCAGCTTTCATTGATAAATCTGCTACAGACTGAACAGCATCTCCTATCACTTCAGTGTAATTGTCAATTTTAGCAGGTGGAGGTGGAAGATTCATTATGGCACAAAATGTTTGAGCAGCAGTATGTCCTTTACCAATTGCTCTCATTGCATACATTAGCCTGATATTACTCTCAAACAAATTGCTACTGCATGTTTTAGAGCTCCAAAAACAGGTCTCATTTTCACAACTGGCACAAACTATAGCAATTTTGCAGGAAAGTCCTATAGATTTTGTTATGTTCATATCAAAAGAACCTCCACAAAGATTACAACACAAACATTTCTTCATAAACTCAGTAAAAACAGGAAAGTCGACTAAAACATATTGTTCATTAGAAGCTTCATCTGTAATTTCACTTGCACAGTTTGATAACTTCTTTTTTGATGCACTGGTGGGCGTGTCTCCTTCACACATCTCAGCTGTACAAACGTCAGAACTTTCACCAGCATCAACAGGTGCTGAAGCAGAATCACTTGAACAAACGTTATTTGTAAATCTATTACCGCGAAACTTTCGCTTTTTAAATAATGATGCACTCCTAGGCATCGTAGAAACTACGCACTCACCACTGAAAGTCAAAACAAGACAGATAACAAACTCCAAATGAGCGACAAACTAAACTCGAGGCTCAAAACAAACACTCACAGATCAAAAACTGAACAATAAACACAGCTAGTCGTAAAAACAATGGTACCTATGGAAGGATCAAAGATTCTACAACTGAAGAGTGAAATCCACAGCCTTCTATATGTAATGTTTTCGGAAATGCGAAGATTTAAATGTGTACAAATCACAAGATGGGTAACTTTGCTGGGCGCACATGTAATTTTGAAAAATTAAATAAAAATACTTCCAATTGGAATTTCTTAACAAATTTTGCACCATTTTAAGCAGAAAATTTCAAATTAAGTTATAAGGTTAAAAACTGAAAATGTGAATTTTTTCCATTTTCCGGCATTCCAACTCCCCTTAACCTGACATGTTCCACATCATTACGAAGTGTCGTATTCGTGATCTATGGAAAAAGTACTAATCTAATCTAATCTGAGGGCAGAGGTTGTTGGCGGTTGTGACTATACTGCGAATTTTTTGGAGTAAATTAATTAAGACTTAGACTCAATGATTAGATATTGTTGTTTTGATATTTACTTACGTTGTCTAGGTAGCTTACCTGTATTTAAATGTCATACTTCCCGTTTTTAGATGAACTCCGTTTTTACGAGGGTTGTCCAGAAAGTACCACAGTGAAAACCTGATGAGGCTTTGCACAGATATGTTGGATAGTGTGTCTAGTATGGCCGTCGATCATATCAAGATGCTCTTTTCAGTTGTGAGCGCACTGTGAGCGAGTAAAGGTGCCTAGAACAACGATGCCTCCTGCCAAGTAGGAGGGCCCGCTGAGAGGCTTCGCCTTAAGTAATGCAGCCCACCTAACACAGCTGCCACGCACTTCCTTCTTCATGGCAATTCTCAGCCGCACTCTGTAGGGGCAGTAAAGACGCTCCTGCAGCCTTTCGATCACCCACAACACACCCCTAATTTGCTCGTTCTGAATATCATCTCTGTTCACATGAAACACTGGATACGGAGACAAAACTTGAGCGCAGGCTACGTGCTGTAGACCAGCGTAGAGAATTATCGGAAAGCACAGGCGGCTGTCTTTTATGACGATGGTGTTGGAAATTTGGTATAACGCACCAGCAAATGTCTAAGTTGGAGTGGCGACTTTGTAGAGAAGTATCTTGAAAGTGTAGCTAAATCTTGCAAATAAATGTTTCTGATTTTCACTGTGGTTTCCATTTAGCGACTGATCGGAGCTTACTTTTTGGACAACCCTCGTATTTTATTTACTAGAGGCTCCTCGACGCAACGATGCTTGGATCAAAATATTACTTGTTAAATGAAACTTAAAAAGGCAACAGATTTTTTTTGCTTTTTAGAGTTTTTGTGCTATTTTTTAAATTTTAATTTAAGTTTAATTTCATGCTTTTTAAACTTTTGTTTTACTAGTAGATCCGGTACTGTCGACACTGTGACCCGGGATTCATACATATACTTTCCGGGACGAAACATGAATTTGCGACGCGTGAGCTCTTTAACTTTTCGATTTAAGTGTTTCTTTTTAAATTTTTTTTAAATTCACAGATGTATTAATTGACTATATTTTAGTATATATTTAACTAATTTAGGTAACATAACCCCCCCACATGAACCATGGACCTTGCCGTTGGTGGGGAGGCTTGCGTGCCTCAGCGATACAGATGGCCGTACCGTAGGTGCAACCACAACGGAGGGGTATCTGTTGAGAGGCCAGACAAACATGTGGTTCCTGAAGAGGGGCAGCAGCCTTTTCAGTAGTTGCAGGGGCAACAGTCTGGATGATTGACTGATCTGGCCTTGTAACATTAACCAAAACGGCCCTGCTGTGCTGGTACTGCGAACGGCTGAAAGCAAGGGGAAACTACAGCCGTAATTTCTCCCGAGGACATGCAGCTTTACTGTATGATTAAAGGATGATGGCGTTCTCTTGGGTAAAATATTCCGGAGGTAAAATAGTCCCCCATTCGGATCTCCGGGCGGGGACTACTCAAGAGGACGTCGTTATCAGGAGAAAGAAAACTGGCATTCTACGGATCGGAGCGTGGAATGTCAGATCCCTTAATCGGGCAGGTAGGTTAGAAAATTTAAAAAGGGAAATGGATAGGATAAAGTTAGATATAGTGGGAATTAGGTGGCAGGAGGAACAAGACTTTTGGTCAGGTGATTACAGGGTTATAAATACAAAATCAAACAGGGGTAATGCAGGAGTAGGTTTAATAATGAATAAAAAAATAGGAGTGTGGGTTAGCTACTACAAACAGCATAGTGAACGCATTATTGTGGCCAACATAGACACAAAGCCCATGCCTACTACAGTAGTACAAGTTTAAATGCCAACTAGCTCTGCAGATGATGAAGAAATTGATGAAATGTATGACGAGATAAAAGAAATTATTCAGGTAGTGAAGGGAGACGAAAATTTAATAGTCATGGGTGACTGGAATTCGTCAGTAGGAAAAGGGAGAGAAGGAAACATAGTAGGTGAATATGGATTGGGGGGAAGAAATGAAAGAGGAAGCCGCCTTGTAGAATTTTGCACAGAGCATAACTTAATCATAGCTAACACTTGGTTCAAGAATCATGAAAGAAGGTTGTATACCTGGAAGAATCCTGGAGATACTAAAAGGTATCAGATAGATTACATAATGGTAAGGCAGAGATTTAGGAACCAGGTTTTAAATTGTAAGACATTTGCTGGGGCAGATGTGGATTCTGACCACAATCTATTGGTTATGAACTGCAGATTGAAACTGAAGAAACTGCAAAAAGGCGGGAATTTAAGGAGATGGGACCTGGATAAACTGAAAGAACCAGAGGTTGTACAGAGTTTCAGGGAGAGCATAAGGGAACAATTGAGAGGAATGGGGGAAAGAAATACAGTAGAAGAAGAATGGGTAGCTCTGAGGGATGAAGTAGTGAAGGCAGCAGAGGATCAAGTAGGTAAAAAGACGAGGGCTAATAGAAATCCTTGGGTAATGGAAGAAATATTGAATTTAATTGATGAAAGGAGAAAATATAAAAATGCAGTAAATGAAGCAGGCAAAAAGGAATACAAACGTCTCAAAAATGAGATCAACAGGAAGTGCAAAATGGCTAAGCAGGGATGGCTAGAGGACAAATGTAAGGATGTAGAGGCTTATCTCACTAGGGGTAAGATAGACACTGCCTACAGGAAAATTAAAGAGACCTTTGGAGAAAAGAGAACCACTTGTATGAATATCAAGAGCTCAGATGGAAACCCAGTTCTAGGCAAAGAAGGAAAAGCAGAAGGTGGAAGGAGTATATAGAGGGTCTATACAAAGGCGACGAACCTGAGGACAATATTATGGAAATGGAAGAGGATGTAGATGAAGATGAAATGGGAGATAAGATACTGCGTGAAGAGTTTGACAGAGCACTGAAAGACCTGAGTCGAAACAAGGCCCCGGGAGTAGACAACATTCCATCAGAATTACTGATGGCCTTGGGAGAGCCAGTCATGACAAAACTCTACCATCTGGTGAGCAAGATGTATGAGACAGGCGAAATACCCACAGACTTCAAGAAGAATATAATAATTCCAATCCCAAAGAAAGCAGGTGTTGACAGATGTGAAAATTACCGAACTATCAGTTTAATAAGTCACAGCTGCAAAATACTAACGCGAATTCTTTACAGACGAATGGAAAAACTGGTAGAAGCGGACCTCGGGGAAGATCAGTTTGGATTCCGTAGAAATGTTGGAACACGTGAGGCAATACTAACCTTACGACTTATCTTAGAAGAAAGATTAAGAAAAGGCAAACCTACGTTTCTAGCATTTGTAGACTTAGAGAAAGCTTTTGACAATGTTAACTGGAATACTCTCTTTCAAACTCTGAAGGTGGCAGGGGTAAAATACATGGAGCAAAAGGCTATTTACAATTTGTACAGAAACCAGATGGCAGTTATAAGAGTCGAGGGGCATGAAAGGGAAGCAGTGGTTGGGAAAGGAGTGAGACAGGGTTGTAGCCTCTTGTCTTGAAAGGAGGATATAAGATGAACATCAACAAAAGCAAAACAAGGATAATGGAATTTAGTCAAATTAAATCAGGTGATGCTAAGGGGATTAGATTAGGAAATGAGACACTTAAAGTAGTAAAGGAGTTTTGCTATTTAGGGAGTAAAATAACTGATGATGGTCGAAGTAGAGAGGATATAAAATGTAGACTGGCAATGGCAAGGAAATCGTTTCTGAAGAAGAGAAATTTGTTAACATCGAGTATAGATTTAAGTGTCAGGAAGTCATTTCTGAAAGTATTTGTATGGAGTGTAGCCATGTATGGAAGTGAAACATGGACAATAACCAGTTTGGACAAATGTGGTGCTACAGAAGAATGCTGAAGATAAGGTGGGTAGATCATGTAACTAATGAGGAGGTATTGAATAGGATTGGGGAGAAGAGAAGTTTGTGGCACAACTTGACTAGAAGTAGGGATCGGTTGGTAGGACATGTTTTGAGGCATCAAGGGATCACAAATTTAGCATTGGAGGGCAGCATGGAGGGTAAAAATCGTAGAGGGAGACCAAGAGATCAATACACTAAGCAGATTGAGAAGGATGTAGGTTGCAGTAGGTACTGGGAGATGAAGAAGCTTGCACAGGATAGAGTAGCATGGAGAGCTGCATCAAGCCAGTCTCAGGACTGAAGACCACAACAACAACAACAACAACAATGTGTTTCAACAAAAGAAGCAGAATTTAACATGGCAACAATAGAAGCTACATATTCTTCAAAACTCGTTACAGTCCTTCATGAATCGGTCTCTCCTCAACTATCATTTTGGTATGGCTGACAACTCAAAACCAGTCCTGTCGTGTAAAATTTTCAATGGCTTCTTTTGTCAGCATTCCAGCCTCAGTGAGCGTAAACTTTTTGCTGTTTTCTTGTCACATTACTTTTCACCTAGGCCCATATATTTTCAGTCAGATTTAGAGGAGGAAGCCTGGTTCAACTATGCCCTTAGTCGTTAGCCTATTCGTCGACCTGGTAGCGTGAAATCTTTCCTTTGACAGTAGTACAAGTTCCAATAACTTCAGCTTATACATGCTAGGTCCAACTTTATCTTGTGGAACATTTCTTTGCAAAATATCCGCATTCCTCCACCACATTGTTGGAGCTTTATGCCTCACAACAAAGTGGTACAGTGTTTCGTCCATTCCTATTGTCGAATTCTGAGGGATGTTTTGCAGCAAAATGTTATCTTACCAGTCGGTGAATGTGTTCTTGGACGACACGCTTATTGCAAATCATGTATTCAGATGTACTGCACTGTTGTTGTTAATGCAATGCCAACACAAAACACTTGTTCACAATACCTGACAACTACAGAACACTTTAATGCCATAATATACAACTTTACAATGAGAGCTGATGAACATTGATGCATAACACCATGTCATACTGTTTACTCAAGGTGTGCAAACTGGGGCTCTTTACCAACAGAAGCACAGGCAGTGTGGTAGGTAAAGTCAGCTCGCCATTGGTGTTACCTGGGCAATGGCGTCACGTCACCCTCCAGTCAGCCAAATGTCAAAAGTCCCAACTAATTTTAAATGCACTATAGTTCATCCTGTCACTGGTGCTCAGATGGCACTTTTTGTTGGTGCTAGCCAGTCTACTGTAGGCGCAGTACTTCAGCAGTGGGCATCAGGAGCTTGGCAGCCACTAGCCATTCTTTTTGAAAGATCTGTCTCCACAGCAAAAGAACTGGGAATACATTTGACAGAGCCCCCCTTGCTATATGCTTGCTCCACATGCTATTCAAAATCTACACTGACCACAAACTCTTAATTTCACTTTTTCAATGGGTTTCTGAATTAAATTCCCAATATCACTGCAGATGTCAGTGTTTCACAGTAGCAAAAATGAACAGGTGCTCAAAGCTTTTCAGGTATGTATTTTAGAACACGTTTCTTAGACTGCTTTGCTTCAAATGATCATTCAGTTTACATTCCTGAGTACTGACCATTCCTCCTGGGGCACCCTGTACACTTGAATGATTTTGTAGCGGTTGCCCTAGTGGCTAAACAGCACCTAACAATGTAGTAGTTTATTGAATAAAATATGTTCAAAAATCTACAAGAGTAACTGAGTACAATTCTAGAGAGACAAAAAAACAACTCATAATAATTGACAGATGACACAGCACGTGAAAAGTTTGTGACATTGGTTTGTGTGCAGTTGTTATTGCACCATTCCTGAAGGTGATTTTTTTCTGTTGATTACAAGACATTTATAAATGGGCCTCTTTTTCAGTATGCTCAGATTTTCTGATGTTTTTGAATCTTAGCATTCAGCAAGTAAAATGATTATTCAAGACTGCACTCCAGATGCTGCACCAAAAGCTACATTTTGTAGTAGGTGGATATGCTTACAAGCAACTCAAAATCTGTCTCATGTCTTTGGATTCCTCCTCTCAGAAGGTCTTTGAAAAAACATGAGACATACTTGGAAATGAGAAAAAACAAGCAAGAGTACTACATGTATATTCTAATGTTGAAGGCCAACAAGATACAGAGGACGAGAGGTAATTTAGATCACTTCGCCAACCTGTTATTTAGTGCAATGTCTTGTTACTTATTCCAATTCTACTGATGCAGGAACCTCTTACTTGCAAATTCTTTACCATTTACCCATATCTCCATCAGTTGACTATCCAATATTTTGAGATACTGACACTGTATGTATTACTGAAAACAAAATTAGTTTTTTCCCTCTGCAGTACACTCACATTTACAAAATATGCATTGTCTATCATTCTATCAAATCTTGAGTGACATTCACAAATTCAAATTTTTAAAATTTCAAAATATTTCAAGCATTCACTCAATTGTTTTTCAGGTCTAATGTCTTTCTTTTAATTTTTTTGGCAGTTTTCAGAAGGGTGAAATGAGATTTCTGCAAGGTTTGGGCAACAGAGAGTTGCCTCTTTTTAAAGGAGGTGAAAATAGTAATCGTTCCAGGGAAAGCGTGCATTGTGAGCAGAACTTCCAGTTACATACGGGTCACTCTTTTTAAATGCCAGTAGGTGAAGGGATTGTTTGTAGTAACTTGTAGTCACTTTCTGAACTCTGCGATGTTAATATGAATACAACACAACTAAATAATAAAGAAGTCATCACTAAAACTTATTTTGTTGACTTCTGAACATGAGATTCTTCTTTCCAAGGAACTTCTCTCAATACTCTGTGTTTTTAGTTCAGGACTGTGACATTAAATGTGGATTTTCAGCAGTGGTAATGGTTTCTTACTCAATCATCCTGGGCACACTGTTCCCAAAAACTGCATGCGTTAATTTGATCTTTTTCTTTGAAACACAGCAGTCTTGAATCCAGCAAGTACAAATCAGTGACATGTTTAGTTGGATCTTAATACACCAGTGAGTAATTATCACTGTTGTAACAGGCTTTTATGTGGGATTCTTGATGGTCACAAGCCTTCAACATGACTGGACTATGGTGTGGACTCCCTCCTACCACTGTAGCTCTATCTCCAATCTATAAAGACTATATATCAATGCAAAGTGGCTGCATTAGCCTATTCATGTGTTCCTTACCCAGTTTTCTTTATTAGAATGGAAAAATGTCTTGCATATCACAGCTCTCAATTTTCTACCATAAAAAAACTTTACAACATTTCAAGCTTTTAGCATGTCTATAGTACGTTCATCAAAATGAATGTGATCATAAAAATGTAGTGCCAAGTTGCAGTTCAGTACTGGAACTTTTGATAAAATAGTGGCAGCCTTTAATGAGCAACTCTTGTATGAAGTATTTAATTGCAGCATAGTTTTCACCAGCTTTCAAATCATGGTCTTGACTGCTTTTCCTTTCGTCTGAGAGTAGATTGCTGGTATCTTACTATTTTATAGTGTCCCACCTTTTAATCTGAGGTTCCCTGATGTTACTTGTACCCTCCCAAGATAAGAATCTGTAGAATCTAAATAATCTTCATTCACACACGTGTATATGAATATATTTCACACTTAATGTGGTACCAAACATTATGTGGCAAACCACACACAACCTGTTGTAGGGTAGGGTACAAGCAATACTTAGAAATGTATGAAAAACAACAATTGACATTTCACAACATGACTACAAATATCTTCACGGTTTCTGTGTACTGCAACAAATTTTAGATTGATTTATAGAACAAGAGCAATAACAAAAAATGGAAAATCACCAATGGAAGAGAAAACTAGGGATTTTCCCCTTTTCATTATTTCTTCATGCATTATCTCTGTAATTACAATTACCTTGTCTTGTAGTTGTCATGTTCTGCAGCTTGCAAATACTGTAAATGTCATTTTTATATGTACGTACATTGAAATGAGCTGCCTAATAATGAATATTTTTATTTATTTCTCGCCAGATTGGCATAGTTGGCATGTGCTAAGAAAACAGTATGTATAAGATGCTGATGGACATGTACTCTTGATTCTAGCTTGACAATAAATATTCACTATTAGGCATCCTGTGTCAATATACATGTAAAGACTGGCATATTTTCAGTAAGACTGCTTATCTGACAGCTAATATATTATTTGAGAACTAACATTTGTTCAACAGATGCAGTGTCAAATGACACAAAAGGAGAAGAGAAAACAATATTAACTTTAGAATGGTGTCTTTTATTCAATGTTATACACGAATTTTTTTGTGTGCTCAAACAGGCACAACTCAATCTGTGCTTAAAACAATGCATTTTGAATACAGTGAAAGTCAATAAATTAATTAGCACCTTACAAGGTCAATATTAAAAGCAAATAGCTAAATTTTTATAATAGTACAAGGTATCTCCATATAAAAAATATTCAGATTACACTCTGATGCACAAATCAGTGCCATGCTCAATGCAATTTTTAAAATCATGATGCAAAATATGCAAATTCACTGCATATATATGGTACCAACATCATCTCTCCATGGAAGTGTATCAATAAAAAAATAGTGCATTTTTCAATTGTAATTAAATTACATAAACTATCAATAAATGCAGTTCATAACTGAAAAGTATATACATCGGTTACAACATTATCCAACATTTTTGCATATTTTCAAACAGGAATTTTACTTTTATCACAGTTCATACTGCTGAACTAGTCCTCAAGCTACAGACAATCTTTAATGATTCAATATATGTAAATTTTTCCAAAACTTGTAATAATAGAATATGAGAGAATAAGGAGAAAATGTGTGTCAGGCAGTCTCTGTTGGGTCAACATTTAAAATGACAGTCAACAGGAATTGGCTGAGTTATCTACTGATAAGATAACAGCAAATTTGGTTTTGGAAAAAGTAATTATTCAAGTAACACAAGATGCTAGCAATGCACAAATTTCACCAAGGATATTTGATTCATTGACTTTTCCACTGCTTGCTACAGTATTTTCTGTGATATGACCCGAATATATCACAGGTTGTTTCATAAGACACCAGAAAACAGTTTCTGGTGTCACATCTTATGAATGTGATTTTCCAAAACATACTGTTCTAGTAGCTTGCAGATAAGCAAAAGTCAACAGTTTGCTCAACGATACAACTTTATTATTTAAAGTAAAACATCTTCTTGATATCGCACAGTATAAGAATTATGTTCATTAGAGGCATTTGATTATTACCTTATGAAAGTTACCCTGGAGAATAATGGTCTGCTAACACTTAAAGCCAATGAAAATGTTGATCTACAAAATAAACGCATTTGCAGATATTATCAGATAAAACAAAGTTACCATGTGGCATAAATAGGGGGGGAAACTATGGCACAGTGATCACAGTTGCTAAATAGGATGAGAGAGCAAGGGTTCCAGCAAATTCACTTAAATGATTATATGTATATAAAAGAGTTTAAAAAAGATAAGGGAATGTACCAACAGTTACTTATTTGCATTTTTTTCTGATGCAATAAATATTGATGAGGCTCTCGAGCACCGTACCAGATCACATCAACATGATTTCTTAAAATTCCAGCAAGTCATTCTTTTTTCTCTATTACTGAAACCTGCAGCAGTTTTAAATATCGAGTATTTCAGCTCTAATGTAATACTCCTATTTTATGTAACATAAAATGTACACAATGTGTACCCAGGCCTCACTATTTCTCTGCTTTTCACACTTTATTGATGTATGTTTAACACACATATAAAATAAAATAGCAATACATTAATGTGGCAGTATTTCTGAATAATAGGGAGGAATGAGGCGAATTGTGATCATGAGAATAGTTTTGTCTTACTGTAATAGTAATGATTAAATACGCAAGCCATTACAAATGGCAAGCAACCTCACTATTTGATAGTAATGCAAAATAATGACAGCATCTGGACAGGAAATTGGAAACAGAGATTTCAGGTTTTTGCAATGATAACAATAGCACATCACAGAAAGCCTGACAGGTTGTCCTTTTGATGACATATTACAATTTTGTATATTCTCAATGTTCATAATTCACATAACCAAAAGCATCAAGGTGCCAGATATGGCTATAGACATTTAATCCAAGAGGAACAACCCTACAATTTGCTAGCTAACCCGATTTTAATAGCAAAGCATAAGTGCATTGCTAATGCAAATAAAATGAGTGTAGGGTGGACTAATCTACAGTTAAATGTTTTTGGAAATATATTGTTGGGACTTTTTGTTGAACACCTAGAAAACACCAATTTGTACATTAACAAAAGAAATACAAATCAAACTGCAAGTGCACTGTGAAAGCTATTCTAACAAAATAATAAATTGAAATATTAATTCCGGCACATTACTCCTCACTTGAACATGACAGTGAATTAGAATCTCAAATTAAAAGAGAGCTCGAACCAGTTTGAGTATTATTTTCTAATTTTTAAGTAATGATGTTGTCAGTGGCTGCACAGGGAAAATTCTGCGCATTAGGCAACAAGCTTATTTCTTACTGAGATCCAGACTCCTCAACTTCACCAACAGCTCCCAGCTGTGCATATAGTTTAATGGCGGGTATGGCACGTTTAGATATAGTAATGACTCACTCCACTGTGCATGTGCATGTGTGTCCATGTACACATTCTGGGAAATGTGAATAGCCAGGATATTCCAGGATGCTTAATTTTACAAACAGAAGACACTTTTCCTTAGCAAGTGTCCTTCATTTGCAAAGAGATAGGAAAGGATTGGGAAAAAAAAGAGACATCTTTTGAATTAAACAGCAAAGCTGCATGAAATGAAAGAGGAAAACAGTGATGAAATAAAAGCAACTTAAAAGTTGTGAAAACAAAAATTTAGACACGACGTAGTGTGCAATCAACAACTAAAAAATGATAATTGTGCACACACTACAAGTGTAAAGCACCTATTCCACTGTAAAAGAACTCTGCCAATTAACTTTTACAAAAGATATTTCACAAAATACTTTACGATACATTGGGGTACTTTCATCATATCTTTTATAAAGTCAGGGAGAGGCCCTAGCTTTTATACATGCTTTGTCAAAGAATTCTGACACTGTAATGTGAGCCTAAGAAAGGAGAAGTTAAATTGATAAATAAATGTGGAAGAGTGACAATAACAAGAACATGGAAGATGGAGAAGTGAGAAAACAAAAAAAGATAGAATGAGTAGTAGTTTAAACTCAAAGTAGGTGGGCACCACATCAGATGCAGTAGATCTAATGAATAAGATGGAAATAACGTTTTAAACACTTTCTAATTCAACACTGACACGGACTAAACAGTCTTTAATACACAAATGCCACAGTGAAAAGAAAAAATGAACCACACACAATATTTACCAAACAGAGGGATAAAAAAGGCTGAACTGCAGTTTTGAGTCTCAATTGTTCCACATTTTTGCCAGGTACAGAAGAAAAATAATGAAGAGTAAAGTGACAAAAATGAAGAACTATAGGATAAAAAGAAACCAGACAATCCTATTTACAATATCTTGTCAATATGTGGAATACAGGAATTAAACTGAAGACAGTTTAAAATCGGAGTGGTGAAAAGTGTGATGCAGGGGAGATGAAGATAAGAGGTAAAGAAGGATAACACATGAACATACTATGAGTAACCACGTAGGACACACAAATATGAAGTCAGAGAAAATCAACAAAAGATACGGCAGTAAGAAAAAGAAGAAAGCTAGAAAATAAGGAGGGGGTGGGAGAGACAGAAACCAAATGTGCTGTGCATTATTATATCCCACTAGTGTTTATGGAGGGTTACTCTTTTTCTTGCCACACCAGATAGTGGCACGCGCGCGCGCACACGCACACACACGCACACACACACACACACACACACACACACACACACACACACACACACACACACAAAATTTCCAACAGAGGAAGGGAGGGCAAAGTGGAAAGATGCTGGAGAAAAGCAGGCAACTACTATGTCCATTATCTCAAATTGTTTAAATGTACATATATATGAAGTAACTTTTGTTTTTGATGTTATATATTTTGGCTCATGATAAGGGGTGTTATTGTCAGTTCAAAGTATTAAATGAAAGATCTGTCCAAGGGGGGTGGGGGTGGGGGGGTGTTTACATTCCAGTATTATTTAGACTTACAGCTGACTGAAAGAGTACATTTTCAAGAATCAGGCTGACATTTGTGACCACCACTTTCATGTCATGAACTACAAACTCACCGGTCAAGAGGCAAGAGTTATGGAGTAAAGACTTATTTATGATGCATGCACTGGTAAATCCAAATATTTCTGTAGCATTATTTGATGGAGTATCCAACATCAAGCACATGCTGAAATACTGATTGTGATGATGATTGGTTTGTGAGGTGCTCAATTGCGCGGTCATCAGCGCCCATACAAAGACCCAATTTTCACACAGTCCCAGTCCAGCCACTGTGAAAGATGATGATGATGATGATGACAACACAAACATCCAGTCCTCGGGCAGAGAAAATCCCCAACCTGGCCAGGAATCAAACCCGGGACCCCGTGATCCAAAGGCAGTAATGCTAGCATACTGAAATATTATACCATACTATATCTACAACTCATCTTAAGGGATATGATACACCTCTGAAGGGCTGGTGATGAAGGGAATGCCAGTGAATAAGAAAATGGAGGGCCAATGAACAGAGATTGAATGGCATATACAAAAATACAGACAATGTTACAGTTAAGAACATAAAAACTAGTTATTACAAATTAATTTAGTATGCAGAGACAAAGAATTGTTGGAAATTTGAGGTCATGCGCTCATAGCTTGAGAGCAGCACTTGCTTGTACCTTTTAATGTTTTATGACACAGATTTTATAACTAGCCAATACAGCGTAAGAAGTTCACATAATGTGGAAAAAAGGGAAACAAAAAAAATGAGTGATACACCTATCAAGAGTGCTATTGTAATAGTAATTAAAGTAGATTCAGTCTTTGATGATATTCTGTACGGAGATCACAAAGTGTTACAGTTAGCCCAGGTCAACAAAGAGGAGAGATCAAACTACCTTGTTGGGAAGGATATAATTTACAGATGGAGTGTGGAATTTAGCCTGAAGCCAACAAAAATAGCAACGTTGATGATTTCCATGGCAGTTTTGACAATGATGGTGACACCAATTACAATTATAAAGTCAGCAGTACATAAAAATAAAGGTATATAAAAAAGGTATTAACCCTGTCATAATTTTGTAGCTACCTAAAAACGTAGGTATCTGGACGAATCATTTGCATTTTTCTCATCACTAAAATACAAGTGTTTTCTTTATCTAGTTGTGTTTCTCACTGTAACAAGTTGATGGTCATATAAGTATTTATAAGTGCAAAACAAATGGGGACTACTATGAGTATCAAGTGTAAATTTTTCCAACGCCCATTCCCACACCTTGAAAGGATATTTCTCAGAATCTATCAGAGAAAGAAACAATCATGAAGACATACAGCCTTTGTGGTACCAAGCACTTTTTCACAAAGTCAATGTTTCATATTTTATCACCAAATACACAAATTTTCTGTACTGTACAAATAATAAAACTTTAGAAGCACTAATTGTATTAAATGGCAGCAAACTATGGCAATATGGAAATGATGTACAGCCTTAAAGAAACTAATCAAATAACAGGAATTCACTTATCCATGCCAGTATCTCAGAAAACTTCACACACACTGGCTTTACAGACATTTTTTTACAAATGAAGTAAATTACAGTTCTTTTTTCACAATTAAGTATGGTGAGCCATGGATAAATTACTGATCCTTACAAGTTATTACATTTAAGAACAATTCCCCATGCCTGTAAATAAAATTTAACACAACAACTAGAATGGTTATGGTTTATGAATTATTACAACAAAGATAGGCATCCTGGATAAAATTATATTATGAGGACAGTATTATCAGAGGTTTCACCTGTCAGGGAAAAGAATAGACAAATGAGTGCTTGCTTAATATGTGTAGATATATGTTTGATAATAAAGTTAATTTACAGCTAAAGACACAGCATACATTACATCTTCTGACCAGAATAATAGAAAAATAAACAGAATAAGTCGTATCTCACTTATGGGCATAAACTCCCAAGTGCCAAATGCAGAAAAATAATAAAAAAGGTGGTACTGTATATAAATGCAAGAGTGATGTATAAATGTTGTAACAGAGAGATTACACCACTTGAAATGTAAAAAAATAACAACAATGAACAATTGTGTCATATATACACTGATAGATCACTAAAAACCTACTTATGAAAGTACGCATGAAATATGACAATATGTACAGTGAGCAATATAAGTGCATATTATAAACAACAAGATTTGAATTCTTTAAAACACAGATGCTTAAGACAGAATCATATATCATGGGGGCCATTTAAATTCCATTAGTTATGAAATATAGTGCTTCAGCACATTATTAAATCAATAGGCCTATGTCTAACACACACACAACAGACAATCACATAGCAACAAGTATACTCTCGAGAGATTCACAAGGTGACAACATGACAAAAGTGTCATTAAAATAGTGCGTATTGCTTTGAGAAAATATTAACAATGCAATTTAAAATTAAAATCAGATGTGACAAAGATTCGTTATATTTAGGCCTGTCATGCAATGGCATTATTTTCTTATGAGAGGTAAAATATTGAAAGACTTTTCTGACATGTGCAACTTTATACTTAAGTTTGCTGCAGACTGACAAGCAACTGCATGCCAAATTATACACAAATATTATGAACTGTGACATAAATCAAGTCTTCATATGTCATTAAAATACCATTAAAAAAATATAAATTGTATCATGTTTTGCTTAGGACTAGAAACCGTCATCTTAAAGGTCACATACGTATGAAATATAAATACTGTTATCTCCACACAGCACACATACATTAAAAAAGACAAACTAGCAGTTCTACTCAAAGTGTACAATGATTGTGCGTGCTCCAGCCACACACGTGGCACATACAACAGTGTCTATCTTGTGATGACTGGTACTGCAAATTGTAAAAATGCAATCACGTGGATTTAAGAAGTAACATTCTTTCCTGCATACTGCTACAGCATATTCATCTTCATATCTTCGGGTTCCATTGTTTGATAATGTACGATTATCATAAAACTTTGCATGCTTCTAAACTGTCACTCACACGCTAACTTGCTATCAAAACTGCTTAAAGCAATAGCAAACGCTTGTAGTGCACACATAGGATATCGGTAATCCATTGTGAAGACATCTTCGGAAATACGACCAAACTGCATTACTATGTAATCAACTGAAAATATAAATGAAACATTACTGGCAATGGGAGCAGTAATAATGTATACATTTGGCGAGAAGGCTAATAAAGAATAAAATTTAAATTATTCTAACATATCAGGTTTGCCACAATGAAAATAAAGGGCTTTTTCTTAAATTTAATTATATTTTGTGCCTCAGCTTGTAATGGGACACCCTCCTCTAACATTACTTTTTTATTTTTTTATAGAAATAGCTGATACCAGGAATATTTTTGTATCTTGAATTGGTTAAAATTATCTCAGCTGTTTCACTATTAGAATTTCATATAATTTTGTATATGATGTATTATATTTCAGACTAAGATGTATAAAACGCAATTAATTTGTTTCAATCGATGTTCTAGCTCTATTTTTACAGTTAAAATTACTTTTCTTTTAGAAATATTTGAAATTACGAAATATCTGGCCTACGTAAAATTCCTATTATTAATTGCACAATCTGACGATATTTATCAAATTTATTTCTGGACTCATTTATAAAATTGTGATATAATTTAGTGAAAATTCTTCTTTTGTCAAGAAAGTTTGTAAACTCTTTTGATTTGTAAACTCTTTGGAATATTGTGAGTACCGCAGAATTTTGGTAGTAGTGGGCATGCCTCTGATGGAAACGGATGTGTCTTTAATTTTGACAATAATAATATAATTTTTGGTTTTATGAAAATGGAGATTGTCAAGTCAGTGTGATATAGAAGAATGGGATAAAATAAGAAAGTCACGGAAACAGAAAGTACTTCATCAATTATTATGTCAACTGGAACCCACAAAGTCAAAATTGCAGCCTCAAGAATCTACTCCTATATGTACTGCAGCCAACAAGAAAATGAAGATAACAAAAAGTTTTTTTTTGTGTATCTTACATCTCTCGAAGCTTTTGAAACCAACAAAGAGACTGAAAATTTACTAGTGATGTCTGGGAGGGTAAAATTACAAGCTGAAAAGCCAAATACTTACTTCTATACAGAAAAATATATTTCAAAATCTGAAACTATATGTAAAAAGAAAATTGTATTTCAAATCAACTTAAAACAATTCTTTAAAAAATATGAAGAAGACAAGCAGGAAAAATGTATTGTTATATAATATACATACCATCACTGTCATGAACAATCTGGAAATTTTTTACTGATGCCTGAGTGACTCTCCCATGGAAGTTCAGCACATATGACTGTGTGTCATCATTCCATACTGGTGTTTTATTATGAAGCTCTATGAGATTATCCATATTTTTATTTCGCCAGCACTCTAAATTCACAGACCAGTATTGAGTTATGAGTTAGTTTGATCTTTCCTGAGATTCAAGCTGTACAAGAACGTATAAAAATTATCTTACCCAGCAAACCTTCATGTTCATCTTGAGGGCAGATTTGTACCCTCTTGTGCTCTTGAGTCATCCCCGGCAATATAACTGTCATTTTCCTTGGACCTTTGAAGCCAAGAACATTTGTATCCTAATAAAGAGTAAAAAGAAATGAATGCAATTCAGAAAACATGTAAATTATCTAAAATTAGAAAGGAGGAGTAATATACAAGTGGTATTCACACAGTTAATAAATTGCTGATTTGAATAAGGCAGAAAGAGCTCTTATGGGCTGATTTTATCCCACAACCAATTTTTCTGATGTACTGTAGTACGGACTGGTAATAATGATTTTAAACGATGGAAGTTGCTGGTTGCTAGGTCAGACTTGAAGGGAGGATGGTTCTGTTTTGGGTGTACTGAGGAAGCACATTACTGTCCAGACCACCCAGTGATTTTCAAGTACATCTCCACAGATAATTGAACAAGCATTTAGCTGGACACTTTCGCTGAATATGGACATTCAGAATGTAGACAGTGTATGGATAATGAGACAGAATTTCCTTATGCAAAATGTGATGCCGGTGCAACAAATGTGTCATACCAGTATCAAACTACATTGAAAAGCAATGAACACCATTACTGGCATAACTGTCTGTGGAAAATAAACTGTTCATAAGAACACCTGTAGCCTTACTTTCTTTATAGTTCTTACACACTTGATAACACATATTCACACAGTCAAACTGTCAAAAAAGCATAACAAAAACCTATATTGCTTGTGTAACAAAAACCATTTTTTCAGTGGCCTGGAAATACATTGGGGATTTAACCATAATAATAATAATAATAATAATAATAATAATAATAATAATAAAAATAATAAAACAAAATGTAAAATTTCAATCTCCTTGCTATCAAAGGGAATGATATACTCGTCAATGAGAAATATAGCTGTTCCATTGTTTCTGTACCCAGACTACGAAAAATATGTACCTACTACTGCAGTACAGAATTACCTTGATCAGATGACAAATCTAAAAATGATACTGCTGAAGTACAAAATGTTGAGAATAATCACAAAAAGTGTTTGAGTTATCCTTTTGATTGCACTTCCCTCTTGCTTCAACAAATTATTTTTCAACCCTGTAAGAAATTTAACACCACCTGCTCTAACACTCCGACACAGTGATCAATGACTTCTTTTTCTTTAACAACAATATAAAGCAGAATGGATTGCACAAAATAGGAAAGGTTTAAGCTATTAGACTTTGACATTAACACCACAAATACGAATATTATGAATACCGTTATATAAAAACCACATGGCCATTTGAAAATGGATTTATGAACAGGACAAGATTAGTATACATATGAAGTAACATCAGTAAATGGTGAAACTGCTGTGAATCAGAAACACATACTATCAGATTATTGCAATGACAATATAGTTTCCTCTTCACTGTCTCATTTACTGGCCAGTAGTACAAGCACCCAAAGCGTAATAATATTGGTTCTAGAAGTGTCAGGGTATGATGCCCCCTCCTACAAATGATCACTCACTAAAATGCAGCAATACAGAAATCTATGGAGTTATATGAGGAAAAAGATTTTGCTGAACAATTGCAGCAAAGATACCGTAAAGGACACTGTAACATATTGATGAAGGTGGACTACCATAATATATCTGTGCCAATACAAGAACATGAAAATGTGTAGCTCCAATAGCTTCAGTTATCTATAACGTTTACATATTACTACTGCTGCTACCACCACCACCACCACCATTTCTTCCTAACCTTTATCCTGCACCTTGTTTGTGAATCATGTAACTGTGGTATTCACCTAGCCAAATATGACAAACTGCCTAAAAAAACCGATCCAGGCTGTCTGGCACCACAAGGTGGATTTGAATTACGAAAGCAATGTGCTAATCTCTGGGCAGGTAATGTTTGACATACATATCAATGTTAATCTAAAAAATGAAATGTAAGTTGGAGTGGAACATAAAATTTATTAACGGCACATTTAGCAAAATTCACTTTCTTCCAAACAACAGTAACTTTCTTAATATAAGGGGGCCTCAAATGAAGATAAGACAGATGGAAAAAAGTAAATAAACTGTTTATTATTCCAACAATAAATGCCGTGACTGTTAATACAAGGTGGTTGTAATTAAAGTTCAGCTATTCACAGGAATCCAGTGTGGGCTGTAATTATCATAGGGCAGCGAAACTTGGTAGATGATATAATGTATTAATGTGGAACCCATTTACACTGGAAAACAAATCAATTCCAATTTTAGCCACCAGGTGCAAATCTAGTGCTGTGAATGTAAGGAAGAAGTATACAAATGCTTCCATACATCATGGAACAGTAAGAGGCTGTGGACAGACAAGGTCAATCAACTGAGGAAGCTGTAAGTTGATTTTATTGTTAACTGCCACCTACACAATTTGTTCAATATGAGCACTGGAGATGTCGACCAGATGCTGTATCCCATACGACAATGTGATCAGTAGTTGCTCATAGCAGTTACAGGGGAATCTGAGTAACATGTTCACATGTACTGGGATTCAGTTCAGGTAGAGACTGAACGTGTCCACAGTAAACATGTTCTATTAGATATACCCACAACTAAAAGTCACGTGGATTCAGATCAGGTGATCTTGCAGGCCATGACTGGAAAACCTCTAGAAATAACACTTTCGTGGAAGATTGCATTAAGCAAATCTTTCACAGGATGTTGCCCATCATGCAAGAAAACAGTGGTTTCCACAGAGCTGCACTCTTCCAAAGCAGGAATCACATGCTGAACACAAATGTTTCAATAACGTGCAAACATCATGGTACACCTGACAGCCCCCTGGGTGTGTTCTCTTCAAAGAAGTGAACTATAATAAAGGTGCTTGTGAACCCAATACACACAGTCACATAAAGTGAGTGCAATGGCTCTTCATCCACAGTGCATGGTTTACAGTATCCTGAATTCAGTAATTCTGTGTATTCACTGCACTCTGTAGACAGGGTCTATACATGGACAAGGGAAAAAAATTCCCGGGTTTTTCCTGGATTTCCCGCTTAAAAATACATTTTCTCCCGTGTGAAAATACAGTTGTTCCATGTTAAGGGACAGTATACTTTCCCTCGGAACTGTAAAAGTTATAAATCCTTTGAATGGCTCTGGTTTTATACACCGGCGTAGAATTACTCGTCACTTTAGAAAACGAAACTAAGGGGGAAAGAAACATGTTCTGGAAAGATCTTTGATGTGCAGCAACATGTACACTACATATTTTCGTATTACGAAAGTATAAATGCGAATTCCACCAAACACCGCATGTTACTTTCCAAAGCATAGAAGTCAAGATTGTGATGCGCTTTTGTAAACCAGGCACAGCTCATGTCATGTTAGCTCGGCAGCCAATGACAGCGGAAATTCACGGTATAGGACATATGATGTAGTCAGCCAATAACAACATCACTGTTAAGTAGCGCGAACATACAAATAGGAAAAGTTAATGGTTTAAATGAATATACATAGTGTTGTTACAAGAAGAAGCAAAGCTTTTACATATAATATTGATCTCGAAGATTTGTGGGGATGTAGAACCACTGGCTCACCCCGCAATAATACCACTACCCTACTGCAGCGAGAACTGTACCTTTGCCAGATAAGTTCTCTGTAGTACACACCCTACGCTACATGTATTGTGTATACTCTGCAAGAATAATAGTATTCATAGTAAGTGACAGGAGTGCGAGCTTTTATTTATTACCACGACCGCTCTCCACTACCTATAGATTAATAAGCTGCAATAGAAGCTACACTTTCACATATATTGTTGATCTTTTTTGCGCGCGTTACACTTCAAGATACATCACACAAATGTGCCTGTAAAATGTTTAATAATGACATTAATGTCTGATCTGGGCTTGAAATTCTTCTAAATGGCTCGTCTTCAAAGGGTTGATTTTTAAATGAGAGTCAACGCTCTGTGATTTACGAAAATCATCGTACATACTCACACACAGTTCATCTTGGATAAAAGGAAATTTGCTTGGAAAGTAAAGCCTAGTTTACATGACGACATGAGGTTGCAGGCAACTGCGCTACTGGCGACTGTAAATGTGTGTCGCAAATTTGCCCAACTTGTTGGTGAAACTAAAAGCTTTCAGTGTGTTCCAACTTTGGCAACACTAGTTGTAAGAGTTTTGAGGTTATGTGTGTTCATAGTGTGTGGACAAACTTCGAAATATGAAGTGGGGAACAGAGAACACTGTTCGCTTTTTGGATATCCATGCTTTGCTTAGGTGTTTGTGGAAATTGGAAATTTGTAGGAAGGTTCTATGGGACCAAACTGCTGAGGTCATTGGTCCCTAGGCTTACACACTAATTTAATCTAACTTAAACTAACTTACACTAAGGACAACACCCACACTCCCATGTCTGAGGGAGGACTCGAACCTGGGGTGAGCCGCGCGAACCGTGGCAAGGTGCCATAGACCGCGCGGCAGTGTTTGTGGGATTTCAGTGATGCTGATTACAAAAATAAGCAACATATTGCTGCTCCTCAGAGCATCATTGCCAATCAGAAGATAGATGGTTTGACAATATCAGAGCTGCAGGGCAAAATTTATTGTATTAGGAACACATATACAACATAATTACGAAAAATACAAGCAAGTACAATTCTAGCTGTGGAAATACTCTCGTCTATAAGACTAAAATCCCATTTCGAGTTGGTCAACTCTTTTTTAAGGAATATTGTTGACAGGAGGAAAGGGTACACAAATCAAGATCTCTTCTTAATGCGGCCTGCTTTGAATAATTATTGCTGTTAATATTAATAATCATTACTGTTAATGTTAATAATTATTGATGTTAATGAAAAACCGTCATCACCAATTAAAACTGCATCTTCTAGCATGCATAGTAAAATGCATAATTCAGCTTAATGTGCACATTCGTATGTTCAGATTCCCAATGAAGTAAGCCTCGACTTGATGTTAAGCTTTTCAGTGTGGTTTTCGGGATGTAAATTTTCTTAGAACACCAGTACTGTATTATATAAAATTTAGTTCTTTATTATGGCATACTGCCATTCATGCTATAAGATGAAAACATGCATTTGAAATGCAACGAGCAGTTGAAACTAGCCAACAGTGTGGAATAAAACATTTCATTTCAAATAAATTGACTGCCTCGGTGGAAAAATAAAAAAAGCCAAATTTCTTTAGCAAACCGAGAAAAATAACTTCATTGTCCTGCAAGGAGATTAATGCTTGTCTGTCAGAAAGGTAGAAATAAAATAAGATCTGAAACTAATAACATTTTAGCCCTCCGTAATTATATGAATGTATTTTAATTCACTTGATAGCTCCCAACCACAGAAATCCATTTTGTTTTTATTTCACGTGAGAGCAGTAAACAAAGAGGAAACAGCAAAATTACTAAACGTAAACACGGGTCATGTGGACACTACCCACTACAACTCAGACTGCTCTGCACATCTGCCCCAGATCTACAATATTTCCGAAACCCCCCCCCCCCCCTTCCCTCTCACCCAAGCATTGGAGATAGGATGCCAAAAATTTAAAAAATTAACTTTATAAAAAAAGTTCATTTTGTAGCGCACATCTTTCTGAACAGTCTGATACATAAAACATACAAGTCTGAGGAAATGAAAAACATGTTATTCAGTCTTAAGTGTGCCAAAGTGCAGCGCCACGCCCCTTCACACAACATTTTTGTATTGCATGTCACTGTATTTCGCTCTGTGGAGTTCAAACATGTATATTTTGTAATGGGTGCCATCAAACTATATTCACGACAGTGGAAATTAAAATGTCCTGTGGTGCCTCTCCTGCTCCCAGTCAGCCGATTTTACATCACGCCCCTCTTACAAAACTCGCAATTAATACTGGATGGGATTATTTGTAACCGGGAGAACTGGAACTCTTCAGAAAATCTGCGCTCTTTATTGCCTATTAGCTAATAACTTGCTGTTTTGTGTGACAAAATTAAGTATAAGATACGAGCATTTTTTTCTCTCTAATATTGCTACAGCTTTACATGGCGTGCTTTCTTTTCTGTGAAATGATCTATTACCTCACCAAAGTTCATCAAACTTTTTGCTATATGAAAAATCCAAATGTCTTTGTCTAATACTGAGAAAGCTGTTAATACAAATAGTATCCAATACTGGAGTGATTTCTCGATCTGATTATGTATATTTTGTCACTGTCTGCTAGATGAAATGAAATAGGCCTGTCTAATATTGCAGCGATTGTAACACAAACCAAATAAATGAGACTGTTTTGGCAAAAAATGGTCATTTTTATAGCACGACAGAATATAATTCACAAAATGCCAATATCAAATGCCTATAGGCCTAATAAAACCAAAAAGCTTTATGTTAGGAAATAGTTTCACATTTCATTCATACGCTCCGGCTTCTCAAGCATGAGAGCAAAAAGTAGTAGTACGAAATTTTTGTATAAATTTGGAATCATCACATTCTTCCATAATTTGTGTGATGTCCCCGTTTTTTCTCCTTCCTTGTTCTAACAAACAATCTTGTCATGACTAATTCTGAACCGAGCGAGGTGGTGCAGTGGTTAGCACACTGGACTCGCATGTGGGAGGATGACAGTTCAATCCTGCATCCGGCCATCCTGATTTAGGTTTTCTGTGATTTCCCTAAATCATTCCAGGCTAATACTGGGATGGTTCCTTTGAAAGGGCATGGCCAACTTTCTTCCCCATCCTTCCCTAATCCGATAAGACCGATGACCTCGCTGTTTGGACTCCTTCCCCAAAAACAACCCAACACTAATTATGAAAATATTCCTGCCAGTGTCAAGACTCATTCTCTGCAACAATCACCAGTTTAGTTATCCTGCATTTATTCTCTGGTTAGGCGTTATTACATGTTCATATAACGCATTTTCCGTTCTACTCCCAGTATTGAACTTATGCGGCAACTAGCTGGGGACTGTACAACTGGCCCTTACTAGTGTGGCGATCTGGCCAAAACTTTTCTGTCAAAATTTCATTTTCTTGGATACACCGAGAAGATAATATGTAATCTTTCTTATCAGTTATTCCTGTTTCTCGTTTGTTGCTACTCTGGTAGTCTGAGTCTATGGATTTTACTAGTAATTATAAAAAAGCTGATCATTTGCAAACCCAAACAACCACATAACATACAGTGATTGGTATTCACCCATTAGGCTTTCTTCCGCTCATCTCGTATACTCCATCCCCTTTTGACTGCAGGAAAGTTTATTTGTAGATGCGACCGGGATTCCTCTGAGAGACATTACGTATACTATACAAGCATTCAAAAATATTTAAAAAATCAACAGGGATGCGTTTCAGAATCACATGAATAATCGACAGACCAATGTGCGCTGGATGCTAGGCGCTTTGTGAAACCAGGTTCCAGGTTTTTCCCTCAAGAATATGAATTCCCCCCCCCCCCCCCCTCCCCAAGAAATTGCCCCCCGAGGCGGACACCCCATCTTGGATGTCATACAAATAGTGAACAGCACTATATTTCCACCTGTTGGGCAAAACTGGAACTAATTTTCTTTTCCAGCTTAAATCGGTTCCACATTAACACACAAGCATATCTACCAAGTTTCACTGCTATACAATCACCACAGCTGACACTGAACTTCTGTGCGTAGCTGCACTTTAATTATAATTGCCTGGTACATTAATCCCACTGTGAGACAGGACAGTCGATGCTTTCAAGGAAAGATGTTTGTGGTTGCCTGTAGAATCTTGATTGTACTCAGGCATCCACCTCTCTGTCTGAAGCAAATCAATGGCTACAAATGTCTTTCTTCAGGGCACCAAATACAGGGTGTTTGAACAACTCCAACACTTTTACCAAGAACCTTATAAATGTTCAATGCGAGTACCAATTGTCACACGGCACACATCAAGTCTATAGCCGGGTTCTTCCCAAACGTTGATAAGTGTGACTTCAGTGATTGTAGCAACAGCTGCTTATCTGGTTTCTTAATTCATGGAGGTCTGCTGGTAGCAGAGGCCCATACATACGATCCTTGATGAAGCTCCAATGGAAAAAATCGCATGGCGTTAGGTCGGGTGAACATGGAGACCACGCAAAGCAAGCCCTGTCATTGGGCCCCTTGCGGCCTATCAAGCATTTGGGTACAGTGAACGTGTGGCGTGCGACAAATGGTGCTCACATTGAACATTTATAAGGTTCTTGGTAAAACTGTTTGAGTTTTCTTCAATTGACACATCATTTATAACTGTAAGTTTAATGAAATAAATATTATAAAGCACTAAAACCCCATATTCATTTATAAACACCCCGCATTTGGAAATGGCATGAGGAGAGGTTGGGACCAAATGGATGACATGTAAGAGTTTTCCAGTGAAGCTTCTGCCGTGTGGTTGAAACAACTTTAGCAACAATCTGTTGCAGGATAATGCATGCCCACTCACATGTTAGGAAGGTTGTTTTGACTACATTGCAGAAGCTTTGCTGCAAGCCCTTACACATCTTCCATAGAGTCCTGATCTCTCCCCATGTGAGTTTCATAATTCTGGATCCCCAAGGAAAGGTGTTCATGACTGTCAATTTGCTTTGGACAAAGCAGCACACCCCTGGAAACAATCGTAGTTTCATAAGGAACCACAAACACTTTTCCATGAAGGCACTGCCCATCTTGTCTGCTAGGGGTAAATGAATTAATAGTTATGGTGATTACTTTTGAAATAATAAACAGCTTACTTGTTTTCATTTGACTGCCCCTAATATAACAATTGTTGATCCAAGATTTCCTATGGAAGCTGAAGCCATCAACTGTAGCCATATTAAGGAACCTTCATGGCATTAGCTGGCCACAGACAAGCATATTTTAGTTAGTTTAGCTATTAATTCTGACAGGCTCCTTCTGTGCATTTGTGGACACACAACCTTTGCATTATCAGCTACAGTTCTCAGAACCAATGATCCCACCTCATCTGTTGGGTATACACCAACACATTTCTGATGCAGGTCAGATTCAGAAATTCCATACAATTTTGATGTGTATTTCATGTGACAGCAAGTTTTAAACTTGTCAGACAGTACCACAACAGAAATATGTTTGTGCTGCAATCTTTTTCGTTAGTTTTAAATCCTTGTAACCCCAACTGGCAGTTAAATAACTAAGTGTGGTGGCCTCTCTTTGTTCTGGTGAAATGTTTTCACGAATTACTGTCGTTTCTGTGGCATTTTTAAAATTAAAAACATAACAAAATAAAATTTCCAGGGCCAGTTTCTCTACATCAACTATCGAGTGCTAACAAAAATGAAATGCACACACTTCAAAGTGCTCCAAATAATACTGATTCATTCTTAAGTAGTTATGCAGTTGTCATGTTCAGTAGTTCTGACAAGGGAATAGTCTAATCTGACATGTCGAAACCTGCCCTGAATTTTTTTTATACAGGAAGAATACACTGAAAGAAACATAATGTCAAAATTTTAGCTGCTAAAACACACTGGAAGTATTTTTTTAAAACATGTGGAACTTTGCGAAATTCCTAGCTCACCAGGTGGCTGGAGAATGTACTCCCCTGCAATAGCTGTAACAGATGGAGCATGTGTGGCACGGTGGGCACCATATCCTTGATTGATGACACATCACTAAACAGATAATACAGCACAACACAATCATAATTTGTACATCAAATTTCAGTTTCCACTCATAGTTTTTCTGACACAACTGTTCACAATCACCGTTCACTCGAATTTGTAGCTCATTTAATATTCATAATAATTAGCAGTTGCCTTTGCAGTATCACCAAGTGTTAACAATGAAGATAAAACTGAATCAACTTCCTTTGTGATTTCTTGGCATATGCTTGCTAATAGCATCTGTCTTTGTGCAGGTCCCAGAGTTTCACAGTAATGTGGAGTCCAAGTTTTCAACTTTCCAAAAATAAAATACAGAAAACAAAGTACGCAATAAAAAATTACCTATTTCTTCTGAAGACCTACATATATGTTATTTATTCTTTAAATTCTTGGACGTTCATGTGAACGGCATCAACATTTTGTTAAAAATTGTGGTAAAATTAAAAGAAACAAGAAATAACTGTGACAATTTGATGAACTGTGGTTCAAACGATGCCTGTTGTAACTAAAGTCCAGAACAAAAACAAGAGCACCTCCTAAGCTGAAAGAAAATATGTGCAGCAATATCTTTCAGTGACAAAGGAAAGGTATTTTTTTTTCCTGGAAGGAGAAAACACCCAAACTTAAGCAGCGAGCAAAACCAGTTTCACTTAGAAAAATTGGGGCACGAATTGAATAAATGGAAGAAAGATTTACATGAAGTACGAAATATGCACCAAAATGAAACTGCAAAAATCTGAATCGAGGCTTCTTCGACCTGGTTAAATGGATTCAGGAAATTATACGGAGGAGGAGGTCACAACACACTGTTGCTACTCATTAAAACCAAACTGTGATTAACATCTTACGCACCTCTGGTTCAACAGTAATTGTCCCTGTCAAGCAATACAGAGGAGTGTTACACATAATAATTTCTTCTTTTACTTAAGACTTACACACGGTAATGGACAGTCATGGTGGATTGTAAATAATTTATGGAGTAAAGAGGTAACAACTTGCTGAATAGTAAAGATGCTAAGTTGTTGAAAGGCACTTTGCTAGCTTTTGGATGAATTCATTTTCAGAATTACAGAGCCCCCCCCCCCCCACACGCACACACACATACACACAGTGTTGAAAGGGATCCCCTCCCAAAGTGATATTCTGGCACAAACCCCATCTACGCAATGCCTTAGTCCAAACTTATGCCACAGCCACTCTGAACCCCCTGCCATGTAGGTCATACCCCTGTGGAAGACTCCTCTTTCCCTCTGATCTGTTTTCTCCTCCCAATGTACCGTATTGTGTCTTCACGCATTGTACACAACTCCCCTTCTTGTGGCCAGGATGAGCTTATGGTGCCACACACTGCTGTCACATACATCTGCTGCTCTCATTCCCACCCATTAGCCACTCTCCCTCCCACTTTCAGGCTCCTTTACGTCTAATTTCATTACTTATAATTATTACTGTAAATTCAAAATAAAATAGTACTGTAATTAAATATGCACAAAAAAAAAAAAAAAAAAAAAAAAAAAAAAAAAAAAAAAAAAAAAAAAAAAAGGAGAGAGAGAGAGAGAGAGAGAGAGAGCAGTTGAATAACCAGGTATAATACAATTATAAATATATACTTAGTTTTAACTTTTTGTTAATCTTTAATATTGTCATAAATATGTTCCTTTGAAATGTCTAGATGAGGAAACTAAGTACACAACTTAAACAAGGAGTTGTCAGCAAGCTAGCAACGTTCTCACTCTTGTTCATGTTTATTTGCTTATAAATGACTGACTGCATCTTCTACTTATGGGTAATTACTCACTACATTATTTATTTTCAAAGCTAGATTTTCCATTAGCATATGAAACTAAAAATGGAAATACAGAGAGACTGAGAAAGTCCCTATAACTATCTAATTTGTACAACTGGGGAATTTAAAATTTGTTTTATCAGTACCCCAAATTTGCATTTGAAGAAAAGCATTGTTGTGAAAAATGTATTATTTTGTTTCAGTACTGCATCATTTTAGTTGTGACTCCACAACTTTTGTTTCAGTACTGCATCATTTTAGTTGTGACACCAAAACTGCTGTGAGTGGACACAGTTACACTGTTTACAGACAGGACACACAAATGTTCACAAACATGGCAAAAACGAGAGAGATAAAGTGTGCATTCAGAGAGCACTTTGGCAAGGGCCCCCTTGTGAAGCAACCTTGATTGATTAAGTTTTAGGCAGTCCAATTAGCACACACAAGAAAAAGGGAGAGGAAACCTGTGCCGCCATCACTCATTCAACTGAGCAGACTCCAATGAAATCCATTCACAAAAAGCACAGCTGAACTTAAAAGTGCTGTGATCAAAAGTGCATGACCTCATTAAAAAAAGATTTGAAAATGAAAGGATTTACATTGTCATTTGTGACATGGAGCAGTGAGCTGCAACCTGCTATGATTTGTTGGCAAAATTTCGAAATGCCAAGTTTGGCTGGAGAGTGTCATTCTTTGATGAATGTGTGATATACTATAGTTCACACATGAGCAATATGCTTTTATGGCCTTTGGAAAATTTTCATTAAATGCAAAAGGTGGATAAGAATCCACCTCATGTTAGCATATGGGGAATGTGGATAAGAATCCACCTCATGTTAGCATATGGGGAGAGATGTCATCATGGTACCTGTTCAGACAATATTTTTTTGAGTGGATTGTGAATTATGTGGACATGTTCCAGACATGGTTGACTCTCAAGCAGGTGTGCCTATGTGTAAAGTGTGCCAGCCACAAATAAAATTGTTTTGCCCTGTTCCATTGTTGTTTCACAGTTAAGACACCATATGTATTCCTTCCTTGTTGCTTCAGCTAACACAGTAATAAATTGTCTTGTCATACGTCCAAGTGAGCACCAGCAGTATAAAATAAAAAGTGAGCTGGGTGAGAAAAAATTTATGTTGCATTCAAGAAAATGATCCAGATTATGGTTCAAATGGCTCTGAGCACTATGGGACTTAACAGCTATGGTCATCAGTCCCCTAGAACTTAGAACTACTTAAACCTAACTAACTTAAGGACACCACAGAACACCCAGTCATCACGAGGCAGAGAAAATCCCTGACCCCGCCAGGAATCGAACCCGGGAACCCGGGCGTGGGAAGTGCGAACGCTACCGCATGACCACGGGCTGCGGACAATCCAGATTATGGGCTAGCAGCACACTCCCACTAATTATCTATGAGATAATTAACAGCTGAATAAGTGGATGGCTAGGATCTGATGCAACTGCACTATTTAATGCATTGTGTGGGTCATTACAGTGGGGTATCAAATGTCTGTGGCAACAGAGTGATGTTATGAAAGTTTATTTCATTATTGTTAAATTAAACAGTGTTTTCCTCGTATTATGTAAGTGTATTTTATTGTAGTTTAGTTATATAAGATTAAACAGTGATTTTACTCATACATGTTTATCTTGGTGACATAAAGACAGCTATTATTTACATGCATACAAAGTATGTCACATATCCATTCGTGTTACAGAAAATGGTGCGCTTGCTCAAGGTTTAATACCTACACTCGAAGACAAGAAAGCAGGATGAAGCTTTAGCACACTTTTTTATTCAGCTGCAAGAGTTCCTTGATGAAGAATTTCAAAGTCGCTGGGTTGGGTGTGGTTTAGCACATATAGACCCACTGAAATGGCCACCATGTAACATGGACCTTACCAAGCCTGACAACTCATTATGGGAAATAGCCAAACCACATGCATTTCAATACTGATGTAAAACTAATGACAGACTACACAAAAGAGGAAGGCTTTTGAAGCATAACTCCCAAGATGTTCTGTAAGTTTTCTAGGAGGACATAAAGAAACAAAGATCTCTTTGTTAATGCGTGGTGGTGCACACAGTCCACTAGATACATATTTTTTATATGTGAGTACAATAATATAAAACATACTGTTTCACCTAGAGGTACAAGGACTTCTGCAAAACACTGTAGACGTACAAAAACAGACTTCATAAATAATTAACTTACTGACACTTTTTTTTTCCACGCTGGATACATTGATGAGCCGTATTATTGTGACTACTTGCTTCATGGCAAGTTGTACACCACTGGGGTGCAATACAGCAGTGACTCTATACGGCATGTATTCGACAATCTTTGGCAGGCTTCTGGAAGTACATGGCAGTTGATGTCTATGCACAGGTCATGCAATTCCCGTAAATTAAAGACATGGTGTTGGCACTCGTTAACATATCAGATGAGTTCCATTAAGTTCATATCAAGCAAATTTGGTGGGCAAAACATCAACGTGAGCTCACTATCATGCTCCTCACTGTAACATGATTCTGGCTTGTTACATGGACATGGGAAGATGCCATCACTGTTGGAGAAGACATCAAGCATGAAGGGATGCAAGTGGTCCTCAAGAATGTTCACATAGAATACAGCTATCCTTAAACCTTCAATTCCTACCACAGGTCCCTTGAAAACCCAGATGAATGTCTCCTACAGCAAAATACTTCTCCCACTAGTTTGCATCTGTGGTGTAGTGCATGTTTCAATCAGCAGTTTGTCTGGATGACAGCATATCCTGACATCACCACCAAGCTGGTGTAGCAAGAAATGTGATTCACTCTACTAGGTGACTTGTTTCCACTGATGTACAGCCTAATCCCAATGATCCTGTGGTCAATGTAGCCATACTTGACAGTGTCACTGGGCTAACGTGTGAACACACAGTGGTCATATTCTGTGGAGACTAATGATAAACAATAAGCCCCGAATGGTGTGCTCAAAACATGCTTGTGACTGCACCAGCCACGTACTCTATAGATCTGCCACAGATTGCTGCCTACCCTGCTTCACAGATATGGCAAGCCTTCGACCTCCACATCCTGTGATGAGGTGTGGACATCCAGCACCTCATCATCTATCCATGTTTCCACCATCCTTCAAGCACTTTCCAAAGCTGACCACAACAGCAGCAATGAACAGCTAACCAACTGCACCTTTTCCGTGATGCTCATTTCTAGGCACCACGTCATAGTGATTTGCCCCTATTCATTTCTACTCCATTTATGTACACTGGTGTCCAAAATTAAAGCAACAAACTGTTGTTTACCCACCCTGCGTCTAATTCACGATACAATCAAACAAACTGTCATCAGATGTTTGTAACAAACTGTCAACAGATGTTCATACAATCATGTTCCGCATGGAAGATGGCATTTCAGTCCACAGACAAGCACACCAACAATGATGTCAGGGCACCTATCAAACAGGGTAGCGTTTGCTGGGTAGTCTCACATCCACAATTGCTGTGTACACAGCCACAGATGGTGCAGTATGGCACAGAGAAGACATCTATCAGACTCTGCAGTGGAGAGCCATAGGAAGAATGGAAGCAGGACAGTTGCAACTGATGTGACCCAACGGCTTAATGTGAATCATGCTGTTCTGTCTCAGATGTTGCGACAGTTTAGAGAGATTAAAACTGTGTCCTGAAGGCCAGGACAGATCCGACCACAGGTGACATCAGAAAGAGAGGACAATTATTTGGCTGTAAGGGCACAAAGGTACCCCCTCAGTACTGCACAAAACTGGCCTCTGACCTTGCAGCATCCACTGCACATGTTGTGATGAGGCAAACGCCATACGGAAGGCTTTAGAAGAGTGGCCTTTATTGTCAGAGTCCTGCTGTATGTGTATCTCTGACACATCTTCACATAAGGGAACATCTTGAGTGGAGTCATCCACATGCCATTAGGACGGTCTAACAGTGAACCAATGTCCTTTTCACAGCTGAGTCCTGGTTAGTTCTGGGGAGTGATTCTCGATGGATTCGCATCTGGAGGGAATGTGGAACATGATTCTGGGACTCAAGGAGGATCTCTAATAGTGTGGCCAGGGATTATATTGATCACTCGAGCATATTTTCATGAAACTGTTTACAAGAATTGGCAAGGTTTAACTGCTGTCAGGTATAGCAACGAGATCTTGGTACCTCATGTACGATTGTTGTGAGGTGCTGTGGACCCAGACTTCATACTGTTGATCGATAATGCTCTATCCAATACAGCATGATGTTTTCTTGGAAACAGAAGATATTGCACGCATGGAGTGGCCTGCTTGTACTCCCGCTTTCAATACCATAGAGGATCTCTGGGATGCACTAGGGAGACGGGTTGCATTATGTCAGCATACAACAACCATTCTCCAAGACTTGCGAGCAGCTCTGCAGGAAGAATGGGTGTTATTGCTTCAACATGAGATTGATGATATCATTCACAGCATGTCCTGTACTGGTGCCAGAGGTGGTCACACCTCATACTGAGCACATTAATCAGCTGTCGGAATGTGTGTGCAAATCCATTAAGTAGGAAAAAGTGAAGAGTATTTTTGTCTACTGTTATGCATGTTGTAGTTGTTTATGTTCTGTACACTCTACATTGTTTCTACTTAACTGCCATCCATTTATGATGTTTTGTGGAAAAATAAACCCAATCTTGCAAAATTGCTGTGTGTTGCTTTAATTTTGGACACTGGTGTACTTTCCTTAGTGTCATATGCCTGCAATGCCATCAAGTGGAATTCAGTATCCCGATGTACTGCGATGAATTTTTGGCTCATCAGTGTAAAATTCATGGTAAAGTTGGAGAAAGGGAGCGTAAGGATAAATGGGAAGAAAGTAGTAAGAAAACAACATTCAAAGATAGGAAGGAAGGAAGGAAGGAAGGAAGGAAGACAGAGATTTAACACCATATTGGTGACAAGGTCATTACAGATGGAACTCAAGCTCACATTGGAGGAAGAATGAAGAACGAAATCTACATGTTTTTTTTTTTTTCTAAGGAACCATCCAGGCATTTGCCTTAAGTGATTTATGGATATCATGAAAACCTAAATCTGGATGGTGTGATGGGGTGCCTTTCTCCCAAATGCAAAAAGACTATAGGGCACTCTACGCACTCATCAGCGACTCGAAATAAGCAGGAGAGAAGTAGATACATAATTAAGGCCTTCCTTTCTTCTTCTAAAGCAATGCAAACTGATAAACCAAGTACAAAAATGAATTCAGTTAAGATTTTTAAATTAAACTTACATAGACTACAGCAGCCAATTCCTGTCGAGGTGAACGTTTCCAATCTTCTTTTGACTCAGCTTTTTTGGGAGAATAGCCATTGTCGTAAACTGTGAAATGAGTTCCTAGCAGGTTGGATCTTAACTTCCCAACATAGGACTCTCCAGTTCTTGATAAATCAGTTGGATCTGTAGATATGAGGTAGTTACTTGTTGTGCTCTTCTTACGTTTTCTGCCAGCTAGCAAAAACACCTGTAATATTTGGCAGTAGATAAAAAATATAATGGCTCCATACATTCAAATCTTTGCATTTCAAGTATTTCTGCAATATCATTTGTCTCACAATACTAAAGATAAAAGTATATGTTACATTCAAATTTACATGAGATAAGTAAAACAAAGATTATAATAGCAATTACAATAAGTAAGCTGTGAAACACTAGGAGCAATGAAATTAAAATAACAACAAATAAAATAAATAATAATAATAATGTGTGTGTGTGTGTGTGTGTGTGTGTGTGTGTGTGTGTGTCGGCTATTTTTGACGAAGGCCTTACTGGCCAAAAGCTTTACTTGTGACAGTCTTTTTGTTGTGTCTATCTGCGACTCAGCATCTCCACTACGTGGTGAGTAGCAACTTTCCTTCTCATAATATCAGAATAATAACAATAAAAAAGATAAAGCTGAAAATGAAATTTGCCCTAACTGTCTCTCAAAAGCCCAATGTGTCGTCCACATCATGGGAGATGGCATGAGTAGTGGAGAAGTACACTCGGGACTACGTGCCCCCTGCGTGCGTAGATGTGAAAATCCTACAGGAACCCCAAAAAGTGATGGCTACCGAGACTCTCATGAAGCTACAATACAACCAACAAGCCAGTAGTGGATAACCCTCTGCTTTCTGCATTGGAATAAGTCTCAGAAAGGACAGTTACAACAAATGACGACCTGGCAGAAATATGAATTATGATAGGGAATTTTCAATATTCGGACACTGACTAGGGAGGTGAAGTAAATCGTGGATACCATGGAAAGACGGAAATTCTATTTGTTCGGTTGGCAGAAACAAGGTACAAAGGAGAGAAGTGAGGAAAGAAAAAGACTGTTGATTGCACTGGAGTGGGAGTGACGATGCAGTGGAAAATGGGGTGAGAGTAGTAGTGAGTGATGGGTTAAAAGAATCAGTGGAGAGAAAAAGTGATAGGATGCTGAAGATAAAAATATCAGAGAAGAGGAAGACTGTGGAGACATTACAAGCATACGCCCCACAGCTTGGCTGCACTTCTGCAGAATAACAGGAATTTGAAGGGGGAGTGCAGAAACAGATGGGAGGAAAGTGTGATAGTAATGAGATATTTAAACACAGATGTTGGAAGAGAAAGACAAGGGTATGAAAGTGTGCTATGACCACAGGATTGGGGCAGTCGAAATGAGAAAGATGAAAGAGAATGGTTTGTTGGTCGGGAACTCCTGGTTCAAGGACAAGGAAATCCACAGGTTTGCCTGACACAGTAATGACTTGAGCTGAAAGTCAGTAGTTTACTATATCCTCCATGACAGAAGAATAAATAGGAACATCATAAATATCAAGGTAATACCATCAGAGGCCTCAGATAGTGACCACCAATTGCTAATAATGAACCTGAAAGGGGCTAAAGATAAGAGAGGGACAACACAGGCATATAAGGGTATGGAAGCTGGAAGAAGAAGAAGAAGAAGAAGAAGAAGAAGAGAGAAGGGCACGAAACTCTCCCAATGGATGCACCACAAATAGTGCAAGAGACATAGGGGAAGATTTAAGAGGACATTTGTGGATATGGTAAAAGTAGTATGAAGGAGGACTTAAGCAAGAAAAAGAGAGGGGAGAAACCACCACAGTGGAATGAAGAAAGAAATACACAGTGCAGAAGAAGAACACAGCCTTTAGGATATGGTTCCAGAACAGAATATGAAAGACAAGAGAAGAGTACTAGACAAGAAAGAAAGAGGCAGAAAGAATCATGGCACAAGAGAAGGAGGTGGATGGAACAGTACGCTAGAATGAGGGAGGATAGTGAAGGTTTAAAAAAGATCCTATATGGGATGGTTAAAATTAGAGGTGGAATATATGGTTGAATATGACTGGAAATCTTGAACCCAAATGAAGGCCTAGGAAAGAGGGAGAAACTGTGGAGATGAAGAGAAACTGCAAAACAGAAAAGGTGTTAACATGGAGAGAAGTGCAATATCCGTGGAAAAGATGCCAGGGGGAAGACACCAGGTTTGGACGAACTGAATGTAAAGATGGTGACAGCAGCAGGAGACTTTTTTCTTTTTTTTTTGGGGGCGTTACAATGGCTCTATTAAGTTATGAAAACTGCGTGAAAAGAGAAGAGGACCCCAGGGAATAACAGTCCTGATCTTCAAAAAATGTAATAGAAAAGAGGGCAAAAACTATTGGGGAATCACACTAATGAGACATTGTGCAAAGATCTTTGAGAAAGTCTGGGAAATACAAATTCAGATAAAAATTGAAGGAATGGTGAGAGAAGGGCAACATGGGTTCAAAGTAGGAAGGTCCACAGCAGATCTAATTTTCCACTGTAAGACAGCTACAGGAACACACTGTAAGTAGGACAGACCTACTGATGGCTTCCCGGGCACTGGAAAAGTATGCATTAACAGGGTGTATACGTGGACAAGGAAAAAAAAATCCCGGATTTTTCCTGGATTTCCCGGTTAAAAATACACTTTCTCCCGGGTGACAGTATATTTTCTCTTATCAATCCTTTGAATGGTTATGGTTTTATACACGGGCGTACAATTTCCCGGCACTTTAGAAAACGAAACTCAGAGAAAAAGACAAGTTTAAGAAATATCTTTGATCTGCAGCAACATGTACGCTGCATATTTTCGTATTACGAAAGCATCCATTGGAATTCCACCAAACAGCACATGTTACTTTCTGAATCATTGAAATTGAGATTTCGATGCGCTTTTGTAAGCCGTACGTAGCTCATGTCACGTGATCTCGCCAACCGATGACACCGGATATTCAGAGCATAGGACACGTGACATAGTCAGCCAACAGCAACATCACTGTTAAGTACCACAAACACACAAACAGGGAAAGTTAATAGTTTGAACTAATATACAATGTGTTGCTACAAGAAAAGAAAAGCTTTCACATGTAGTACTGGTCTCAAGCTGCAAGAGAAGCTAAGCTTTCACATATACTGTTGATCTTTTTTGCGCATGTTATACTTTAAGATATCTCGCGCAAATGTGCCAGTACAATTTTTAATAATGACATAAATGTCTGATCTTCAGGGTTTGAAATTCTTCTAAATGGCTTGTCATCAAAGAGTTGATTTTTAAATGAGAGTCAAACACTCTGTGATTTAAGAAATTCATGGTACATTCTCGCACATAGTTAAACTTACGTAAAAGGATATTTACTTTGAAAGTAATGCTTTTCAAACCACCATTTGCAATATTTTCCAGCGACCTGTTAGAAATAGGTTTGTTTCAGCAGTCGCCAGAAAGCGCCAGATAACAGGCGACATTGCGCTTGTGCAGCTACCATGACGTAGGAAGCCCGTATATACGTACATGTAAAACATTGAAAGATCAGACATCAGAGGATACTCCCAACAGCATCGAAATTTCATGAACTACACTAAAATATGCACATTTAAAGTGCACATTCGTATGTCCAGATTCCCAATGAAGTAGACCTCGGCCTGATATTAAGCTTTTTAGTGTGGTTTTCGGGTTATAAATTTTCTTGGAGCACCAGTCCTGTATTATATCATGTTTGGTTCTTTATTATGGCATAATGCCATACGTCCTAGAAGATGAAAATGTGCACTTGAAATGCAGCAAACAGTTGAAACTAGCCAGTATTGTGGAATTAAAAATTTCATTTCAAATACATTGACTGCCTCTGCAGAAAAGGTTAATAAAAGTCAAATTTCTTTAGTAAACAGACAACAATAACTTCATTGTTCTGCAAGGCGATTACTGCTTGACTGTCAGAAAGGTGGAAATAAAATCTGAAACTAATGACGTATTTTAGCCTTCCGTAATAACATGCATGTATTTTAATTCATTTGATAGCTCCTGGCCACAGATATTCGTTTTGTTTTCATTTGACGTGAGAGTAAACGAAGGGGAAACAGCAAAATCATTAAATGTAAACATGGATCACATGGAGAAAACCCACTATAGCTCAGACTGCTCTGCGCATAAGCCCCGGATCTACGACACTTGCAAACAGGGTCAATACTAAAAAAAAATCGAATTTTCAAAATATGTTCATCTTGTACGTAAGACATATTATTTGCTCTTAAGTATGCCAAAGTGCAGTGTCATGCCTCTTCATAAAGCATTTTCTACCGTATGTCCAAACTGTATTCAGGAGAGCGGAAATTGAAATGTCCTGTGGTGTCTCTTCTGCTCCCAGTCAGTCGATTTGACAGCCTACCCCACTTTAAAAAAAAAAAATCTCGAAATTAATAGCGGATGAGATTATTTGTAATTGAGAGAACAAGAACTCTTCAGAAAATCTGAACTCTTTATTGCCTATTAGTTAATAACTTGCTGTTTTGTGTGACATAAAATTAAATATAGGATATATAAAACCAATACTGACAAGTGATAAGCAAGAAATTACACATTTCTTCAAACCTTAGCTCCTAGCATTTTTTCTCTCTAATCTTGCTACAGTTTTACATGGCGTGCTTTCCTTTCTGCGAAAGAATCTATTAACTCATCAAAGTTCGTCAAACATTTTGCTACATGCAAAATCGAAATGTCGCTATCTAATACTGAAAAAGCTGTTAACACAAATAATACCCAAGACTGCTGTGGTTTCTCGATCTGATTACGTCTATTTTGTCACTGTCTGCTAGATAAAACGAAATAGGGCTTTCTAATATGGCAGCAATTTTATAACACACCAAATAAACGAGACTGTTTTGGCACAAATGGCCATTTTTATAACATGACAGAATATAATCCAATAAGTACCAATATCAAATGCCTATTAGGCCTACTACAAGCAAAAAGCTTTATGTTAGGAAATAGTTTCACATTTCATTCATACGCACCAGCTTCTCAAGCATGATATCGAAAGGTAGTATTACGAAATGTTTATATAAATTTGGAATCGTCTTATTCTTCCATAATTTGTGTGATGTCCCTGTTTCTCCTCCTTCCTCGTTCTAACAAACAATCTTGTCATCATCAAGGCTGGCCGGTGTGGCCGAGCGGTTCTAGGCGCTTCAGTCTGGAACCGTGCAACCACTGCGGTTGCAGGTTCGAATCCTGCCTTGGGCATGGATGTGTGTGACGTCCTTAGGTCAGTTATGTTTAAGTAGTTCTAAGTTCTAGGGGACTGATGACCTCAGATGTTAAATCCCATAGTGCTCAGAGGCATTTGAACCATTTTTTGTCATAATCAAATTCTGTAGCTATTGTTGCCAATGTCAAAATTTGTTCACCGATTAACTTCACTACCCCTGCCAGAATCACAGGTTTAGTTATCCCGTGATTATTTTCCGGTTGGTGTTATTACGTGTTCGAACAACACGTTTTCCGTGTTACTTCCAGAATAGAACTTAGGCGGCTGCTAGCTGGGGACTGTACTAATGGTCCTTGCTAGTGTAGCGATCTGGCCAAAAATTTTCTGTCAAAACTTCGTTTTCTTGGATACACCGAGAAGATAATTCGTAATCTTTCTCACTTGTTATTCCTTTCAGTTGTTTATTTCCACTCTGGTAGTCTGAATCTATGGATTTTGCTAGTAATTATAACAATGCTGATCATTCGCAAATCCAATCAACCACATAATCAGACAGCGATTGGCATTCATCCGTTCTGCTTTACTCCCTCAGCTTGTATAGCCCCCCCCCCCCCCCTTTGCCCACGGAAAGTTTATTTCTAGATGCGACGAGGATTCTCTTGACAGAGACATCACGTACACTATGCACGCATTCAAAAATCAACTTAAAATGTGTTCAAAAATGTTCAAAAACCAACAGGAATGCTTCTCAAAATCATATGAATAGTCGATAGACCAACGTGAGCTGGATGCTAGGCACTTTGTGAAACAAGTTTTTTTCCCCATGAGAATATGAATTTGGCGTTCCCTTTTCCCGGTAGCATCTAGCTGCTGGCTGCGACTGCTTGCACAGCCAACAGCCACATTCCTCTTGCCAGAAGTGGGAGAATCTACTACTCAAACGTGACTTAACTGCACATATGCATTAGTCCGCATGTAACTGCTAAAACAAATTGAATGTAAACAGTTGTGACTTCACGCTCATTGGAAGCAATTTGTTGTTATGAAACACTGCATAGTCTTCCTAAAGCCTTTGACACATTTTAAACAGGCAGACGCTTGCATGAACACTGTGTGTCGTCGTCGTTGTATATGGCGCATTTCCTTTGCAATTTAAGTTATTTTCCTTTTTTTTCTCTTGTTTATGTTTTATTGTTGAAGTATTATTCTGCAGTAGTGGGATACAGTAATATCTTTTGTTAGAGTATCGGTTCTTACCAGTCAAAATTATAAAAATTTAACTGAAAACTACAACAATGAAAAATTCCCAGAATTCTAAAAATATCTCGGGTTTATCCCGGTTTTCTCCCGGATGAAATAATTCCCGGGTTTTTCCCGGATCTCCCGGGTCATTTTTACACCCTGATTAATGGATTTCGAAACAAGGTGTGGAAGTCTTTGGAGAATAGAGGTATAATGAGCTGGGGTACAAAGACTGCTATGAAGATGTGTAGGAGCCTGTCAGATGCTGATGTGGCTGACAGGTATTTTCGCACTGCTGGAAGGGTAGCTGAGTATGTGACAAGCTGGTTGGCAGCTGATGCAGACAGAGCCAGTGGCACGAAGGCCAGGTTCGGCCGCAGGTGAGATTTTCTGGTGGACAGTCTGGTGCAAGGCAATAGAGGCTCCTGGGTACAAACACCGGATGTGCATGTAGCTGGTGGCAGTTTGATCAGAGGCAGCGGAATGATCTAATGGCAGAAGCCAATACAACAATGGTAGAGGTCTTGATGTTTCACTGATGCTTAAATGACCTGCCTGACTGTACGGCCTGTGCTTATACTCACAAAGTGGGTATGCTGTGGTGTTGTGGCTGCCAAAGCCACATATGGCTGTCTATCAATGGGTCCCTGGTTACAGTGCAAGCTGGGACTATAACTGGCAGATGGGCATGGATGCTGTGACATATTGCTGTGTTGGTGAACTGCCACAAGTAGCCTACTTATGACACCAAGCCCATGTAACTAGACTTGTGAAATTTCAGAGGAATGCAAAAGCAGATAACATGCAGTATAAGAGAAGTAAACCAGAAGCGTGAGTGTGTGAAAATGGGAAGAGGGGGGAATCAGATTGGCTGGAAAAGAAGAATGGCTTGAGGCAGGGAAGTACACTTTACCACTGCTTTTCACTGTGGTGGTGGATGAGGTGATGACCAGAGTGGCCAAGTAACTGGTGAAGAAAAGATGAAAGCAATGATATCTGCAGACAATTTGATGATCTGTGGAAACAAGGACAAAGAAGTATAGAAACAGTTGCATGTAGGACACTGAATAGTACAAGGTTATGGGATGAAATTTAGCATGGGTAAATGTGAAACTATGATCAAAACTATGAAGGAGGAGAGTCAGAACTGGAATAACATTGGTGGGGATCAACAGAGGGAGGTGGAGAATTTCAAGTATCTGAGAAACTTAATACAGGAGAATAAAAGAAATGAGCAGGACCGACAGCAGGAACATACTGGAAGGGCATTAGAAGCCTGATATTGAGCAAGGATGTCCCTCAAAAAAGTGAAAGGGTTAAATATCAGGTATAGTATGCTCCAATGCTGATGAATGCCTTAAAGATCTGGGCAATGAAAGAGAGAGAGAGAGAGAGAGAGAGAGAGAGAGAGAGAGAGAGAGAGAGAACCAAATACAAGTTAGTGAGAGGAAATTCTTGAGACATAATATTGGAGCGAGAAAGATGGACAGGTTATAAGGAATGAGAGGACCAGGGAATTAACGAAGGAGGAACCATTAGAGGATAGAATGTAGGAATCAAGGCTTAAATGGTAGGGACATGTTAAGCAAATGGAGGAGAAAAGGATACCCAGAAAGATATACAAGATAAAAGGGAAGGGAAAAATACTAACAGACAGGTGGATGGAAGGAGTGAAGGACTGGGTGCAAAACAAAGGGGAACACTGGAGAGGTAGTGGAAAGACAGAAAATGATGATGAAGCCTGTGTTCTAAGGAGACCTGTCCAGCGGCTGGAAACTGTACAAGATGAAGATGAAGTTGAGGAAGAAAAATAAGAAGAAGAAGATTATTATTATTATTCTGGATAAAATGGACATTACTAGGTGGTTGAGTGGCTTAGTGTCAGATTACAAATTTGAAGGTCAGCATTTCAATCCTCAGAACATTCTAAGATTTTTACTATGACTTATAACCTCTTTAATTTCTAAAATTGACATGTTAATGAGAAAAACAGCAAATGGTAAAGTGATTGGAGTCCATTCCAAACTGTAGGCTCTTGATAAGTGGTTGGGTAAGTGAGTTCAAAAACTGGAAGGATAGGGTGGGCATACCATCTCCTCTAGAACCATGTTAAGTACTTTGTAAAGTACTGTCAACTCTTTTTTTGTTTTGTAAATAAAAGCTGCCTTTTCTTGCTGCACTGTAATTTATTTCTCCTAGATGTGTTTTGCCCTTTTTTACTCTAAGGATCTTCAGTGGGATAGTTTGTTGAGATCTGCATTTCCTCTCATCTGGTCTGGAGGTCACACTACCAGTCCATTTCCGAAAAATATGCACTTTTTCATATTCCAAACTTTTTCCTTCAAACTGTTCCCCATATTAACCCCTATTTTTGTGGTTCACCACTACTCTTTTGCCACTAGTTACAGATATTTGTTCAAAAACTGTGCTTTTAAAGACAAACAGCAATCACTTCATTAATTACTATTCATATTGCATGTGCAAATAATTTATCCTATATTAATCTCCTGTACAGAATTTTAATAATAATCATAAAACTCAAATTCTATGCTCCCCATATCCAAGAATTCTCTTTAATCGTAGACTGGATTGTTAATTAACCATTCACACAACTTTTTTTCATAATTAGTGAGAGCTGTACTGATTGCAGAATGTGGCAATTTATTAAAATATTTTAATCAGTTCACTTTGTGAGAGTTCCCAGTCTTTGTCAGCCTATGCTTCTTGTTTCTGATGTAACAACATTTTATGTTCTCTCTGATGCCAAACTCTGCTAGGCTGTTTTTCACATATATCAATGATACATGGATATAAAGACTTATCACTGTCATTATTTTGGTCTTAATGAGTAAAGGGTGAGAGTGTACCCTTTGAGCAAACTTACACATTATTCATAGCACCCTTTCCTGAATCAGTAATGCATCACTGACCTGACTTGACTGATCCCGTAACAACAGCCCCTAAGGTATGTGAGGCTGGAAAAGTCCAAAGTAAGTTATTCTAAGATGTTCACTTCTCAACAGATCAGGTAATTTCCATATGAGATAGGACACCCTTGACAATTTTCCGTAGACATGATTAACATATCTTGAGAAAGTTGTGTTGCCTGCATAGCAGATAACTGGCTGAAGCCCAATATAATATAGCAAATTGTTAATTACAACAATGAACAAGAATGATCCAAGGACTGAGCCCTGGGGCACACCAGATGTGACTTTCTTCAGAGAAGAATTCCTGTTCTGAATTGACACAAACTGCGTCCTGTTCTTTAGATAAGAATTAATTGTTTCTAGTGCTATGTTATTTTTCCATAATACTGTAGTTTGGCTAATAAGATGTCAGAGGGGGTACAGCCAAAATCCTTACTCAAATCGCATAGCTCAATTGAGACCGTATTCTTATTTTTAAATGCAGTTAACGGTTGTTTAATAATTTCAATGACTGCAGAAGAAGTACTTTTTTCTTCTCGAAAACCATGCTGTCTACTACAAAGAATGTTATAACAATATTACAAAAAGGACAGCTGCTACTCACCATGTAGCAGAGATGCTGAGTCACAGATAAAGGCTGTCAAAAGTGAGCTTTTGGCCAACAAGGTCTCCATTGGAAATAGACAACATACAAACACGCACTCCCGCAAACACAACTCACACACAAATGACCACAGTCTCTGGCTGCTGAGGTCTGACCCAAAGTAGTTTACGTTTTTCAAAGTAGTTACTAAGTTGTATGTGAAAAACAGCTTCAAATACTTTGAGAAAGATTATAACAATAAACTCTGGCCTGTAGTTCTTAGGGAGATGCTGTTTCCCTTTTTGTATATAGGTATAACTTCTGAAATTTTGAGCTGGTCAGGGAAAACTCCCAACTCTAGGTATTTATTCATAATAAAAGTAAGTGGTTTGCTAATAAAGTGTATTATCCTTTTTATTCTGTAGTTAGTTAGTCAGCAGCAGTCCTTGCTTTTCGATTCAGAAAATTTTGGAACAGCATTTATTGTATCTGTGGGTGTGACAAGATTCCAATGAAATTCACATTGTATAGGATGCTGATCAGATAGTGTATCAGTTGCTAATATGTTTGAATGATTAATTTTAGATCTTAATTCATTTACTATAGTAGTAAAGTATTTACTGAACTTTCCTGGCTTAAGCAGAATGTCTTTAGTTTGGTAGAAGTGGGTTCTTGTGTTATAATAGCTTAGTAAGCCTTACATTGTTCGGGGCTCCTTCCACGTAGTTTTCATATGCAACTTGTTTGGAAAGTTTAAATCCAGCTTTATAATGTTTTTTACAATTCAGGTGGGATCTATAAGAAATGTCATACTGCTCTGTGCCTTGTTTGCGATTAATTTTATAAATCTTGTGCAGTGACAGCATCTTGTCCCTGATACCAGAAAGGAACTATTTCTTTTCAAAGATGAACAAGAGTGCCATGAATCAATATATATCTTAAAGAAATTATTAATGAAAGTTTCAACAGTTGATTTATCTACATCATAATCATGAACAATAACTTATATATTCCTCTTTCTGACCTCTAACCCATGTCATGCTTGGCTTCTTATTTGCAGTCACATAATCATTATCTGACTGTTGATAGTGGCATTGTGGGGAGTAGTGGATCATGATCTGCAAAACATTCATCTGCTAGGATAACAGTGCATAGGTCTCTTGAGAAATTAACTATAATACTGTCCAAACTGGCATTCCCAAGTGTTGGGCTATTGTTCGTACAGGGTGCAGCACATAAAACAGGCCCATAAAGTCTACATAACATAACTAATACTCCTCTTCTGTCAAGTTAGAATAAACTCCTCCAGGATTCCCAAATACACATCACTGTTCATTGTTGTCTCAAAGAACATGGGCCCCAAAAACGCATGTGGCGGAAATGGCACACCAAACATTAATCTTCTCGTCACGCGAGGGCACCTGGTGGATTGTGTGTGGATTTTCTGTCGACCAGTACTGGTTGTTTTGGGAATTTATGTACCCAGGCAGGTGGAACCACACCTTGTCATGTTGAACCTTCGTGCATCCAAGCCACTGGCAACATTTTTCAACAGCTGTGAACAGAAATGCACTCTCTTCTGCAGGTGAGGCTCCTCCAGTTCTTGCACAACACTTATCTGAAATGGTTTTAACATCAGTTCCCTTAAAACAAATCTGCAACTTCTCTCATTTGCACGAACCTATTGACTCAATCTCATAGTTGACTTATGAGGGCTTCTTGTCATTATCTTCTGCATCTGGCTTTTTAACTTAGGTGTGCAGACATGTGGTCATCTGTTCCTGGGAGCATTTCAAACCGATACTGTACACCAGCATTTTTCAATCAATTTCTGTATAGTGCTTTTTGCTGGCACAGAACACCCTGGAAATTTCGGCTGAAACAAATGCTTTGTTTCCGTAAAAGACCCAGTGTGAATGAATGCTTCAACAACGGCAAATCACACACACACACACACACACACACACACACACACACACACACACACACAGAGAGAGAGAGAGAGAGAGAGAGAGAGAGAGAGAGAGAGAGAGAGAGAGACTCACACTAATCAAGCATCACACCTTTTTCTCAACTTGTTTCAACAACTTCCACTTGCTGCGGTTGCAGCTGTCTTACAACAGCAAAGTTACGCACAGTGTCAGTATATCAGAGGAAATGATTAGTTCGTGCGTGATTGTTTGGGTGGTGTTTCTCATTTTCCATTATTACTGAAGCACTGGAACATTATTGTTGCGTATGACGGCTGGTTCACACGCTACACCCTGTACAATGTAACTTTAATGATCTGAGTAGGTTTAAAAATGTTTTTGAGTTTGGGTCATCTGAGCTGGACAATTCTACATTGAATCGCCACATACTGTAACATTTGTTTCGAGTTTTAAAATTTTTCTTAACGTTTGTTCAAATTTCTCAAAAAATAAATTAACGTCACCATTTGGAGAGCCATTTGGAGAGCCACAACTACTTCCAATGAAACTTTATACAGAAAAGCAGATAAACAACATTTAAAACTAAACTGGAAATCTCAAATTAAGCAGCTGATTTCGTCACTCAACATTTCTCTAAAGATCATAGTAATGTAAATAAGCTGAAAACTAAAACAAATCGGTATTTTCTAAATTTTACTGGCTTACCTTTTTACCATAATCACGCTCAAGATGTAAAAAGTATGTTGGATATAAGCCACGATCCATTCCCTTTCTGTCCCTTGTTATTCTACACTTATAGTGAACACCTTGAGTTCCTGGTTCCAAAACAAAAGTCTCCAGGCTTCCTTCAACATCACCTTCTATTTCCCGCTCCTGCATATAAGAATTATTAAGTGTGATTTAGTTACACTCAATGATTAAGCTTTAAAACTAGTGTTCTAGAAAAATAAAATTCATTATTAGAAGGAGATATTCATAAATTTTACAGAACATAGGCAATATTAAATGAGAAATTGTGTGTCATATTAGCAAAGTCATTCTTAGTCTAGCACTGTTTTTCATTGCTAACTGAGGTACACAATTACAATTTTACAACAATTGTGAATCAAGAAGGAAAGTAGTTGATACAAATTAGTTTTGTTTCAGTGAGAGATTAGTGAGGGAGGAGAGACTGAGAAACTTTAGATGAGTACCAAAACTAATATTAGTGTACATAAATATAAAAGCACAAGTGATAAACTCATAATACTATTAGCCTAGGATAGGGAGTGTTGAAGAGCAGTAGACACATGTAAAAGACAGAATTGCTGAGCTATTTATCTTCCATGCCTCAGAAAACAATAGATAGTGATCTACTTGTGAAAGTGCGGAAGGGAAAGAAATATCATTCAATACCTCAGCTGATTAAGGAGGCAAAAGCTGCTGTAAATAATCTGGAAGTAGAAATGGATATACGAACCTGGCTTGAAACCCCACATCTGTCCAAAGTCAAATTTTGACGTCTCTCTTTCCTCACCTACATATTAAGTTTTCATTTTCTTATTGGATGCTTCCTAGTTTCTCGATGAATAATTTCTTTGAAACTTCCTGGAGGACTTAAACTATGTGCTGGACTGCAACTCAATCACTGCTTTCATGGGCAAATGCTTTACCAACTGAGCTATCCAGGTACAACAAGATCCTTCCTCACAGCTTCACTTTCCCAAGTACCTCTCTTCTACCTTTCAAATTTTACAGATGTTCTCCCACATAAATAATAAGTGTGTAACGCCTGGAAGACTACTGCAGAGAAATGGCTGTTTGTGCCCATCACTGACACTGAGTCTTGTCCAAACAATCTCACAAGCAGCTTCAATTACTGTCTTGGGGGAACTTACTAAGTCTCTGGTTCACACCTTCCGCTTGACTTACAAGCAGGGGCTACGATCAGTTCTACAGACAACACTGCAAGTTTTGAGCTTTGTTGAAACACTGTGGGGAGGCTGGTCTTCTCAACCTCCTCTGTCAGCTGTTGTCAGCATTGTTTGTGCCAACAAGTTCCAAAATCTGTAACTGGTCACACCCTGTTTACTGAATGACTGCCTGAACAGCCTCTTCAAAAAGCTGAATGAAGATCCTGGCATAAACACAGATATAATTCTTTCTGTCCCTTGTCACTATTTCCCTCACGCAAACCAATATGCACTGTACATGTGAACAGCTGAGAATTAAGAGTCCCAATTCTTTTTTATTTGCTTCCCCTTTAACACGGGACACAGCAGGTTTACCCACAGGTGAAGTGAATCTCACTGGCAGAGATTCAGTTTCAGTGCAAGCCAACAGCTCAGACATTTTTTTTAATTTTTTTTAAGCCATATATTTTCAAATTGTTTGCAAAACTAACTTATCCTCTTCAAAGTACTCTCCATTACAACTAATACATTTGTCCCACTGGTGCTTCCACTTTTCAAAACATTTTTTGTAGTCATCTTTAGAAATGGCTGACAGATCCTCCCTCATTTTTTTCTTGACAATCAGTGTCCTTTAATGCCCTTTTTCATGTGTGGAAATAAGAAAAAGTCACACAGATCCAGATAAGGTGAGTAAGGTGCATGGGGGCAATGTCTAAGAAATGGCTGTGTGTGCAGGTGTACTGTCGTGGTGGAAGTCTCCTGTCTGCTGCAAATCAGGTCTTTCCTGATGAACACTGTTGCTCAATCTTCTCAAAACTTCCAAATAAAACATTTGATTGATGGTCTGATCTGGGGGAGCCAATGTTGAATAAACTTTCCAATATTTTCGTCGATTTGGGCAGTTGATGGATGTCCAGAATGAGGTTTGTCATCAGTCGACATGTCGCCATTTTTAAAATAGAGTGAGCCACTTGTACACTTGAGTTTTTCACATAGCCTCATCTTGGTACACTGTTTTCAACATTACAACAGTTCCAGCAGCATTTTTACCAAGTAGAAAACAAAATTTCACAACTGCACTTGTTCACTTAAACTTGCCATCACAAAAAATGAACCAAGAACAAAACAGCAATAGCAAAAACAATCACTGCAGATGAACAGAACAAGCCAGGTCAACAACGCATGCTGCACTATACTGGCAATGAGTTGCGCTATACATGCACAGCGTTGGTAATACATACTACACAAGCTCCGTCCACAGCAATGTAATTCCATTTTTTTTTTTTTTTTTTTTTTTTTTTTTTTTTTTTTTTTTTTTTTTTTTTTTTTTTTGCTACAACTTCATGTAAGGGGAGTGGTGTAATACCCTAAGTTCCTGAACCCTGCCTTCTCTGTACAGGGGCCCTGAACCTACCATTGATAAGCCACTCACAGTCAAGTGAAATACTGGTGATAGATCCTACACTTGCTGTGGTGGAAACAGCATCTGTAGGAGCATAGTACGTGAAATACCTTTGATATCCTTGGTGCGCGTCTCTCAGTAGCCCTCCCTATGTACTTGTACACAGCAGCTTCCAATCACTTGACAGTAGTCAGGGTGATTTACAGCTGCTCATGAACAAGAATGAACTCATTCCCTTTCCCAGAACCACATTGAAATTCGGGCTAGTGCAATGTTTTGGAGAACAGTACACAAATAATATTGAATGAAGCTTGCTGAGTCTTTTTTAATTTCCTGGAATGTTATGCAACAAGTATTACCAGTTCCATTTAATAACTGAAGTGATAAAAACCAAACAAAAAGATTTCTACCATGACAACACAAAACCCTAGCACACAAGTTAATGGTTGGCCAAAACTAACTGGAACCTTTCTGGAGGTTACTGGCATTAACAAGTACTCTCAAGTAACAAACTAAAAAATAGTGACAATGTCCAATAAATGCATACAATATACTGTCTTCTGACTGGTTTGATGCTGTCTGCCTCGAATTCCTTTCTTGTGCCAGCCATTTCATATAAACAAAGCCTTTGCACTCTATGTCCTCAATAATTTGCTCGACATATTGCAATCTATGTATTCTGCAACAGTTTTTACCTTCTATAACTCCATCCAGTACCATGGATGTTATTTCCTGATGTCTTAACACATGTTCCATAATCCTGTCCCTTATTCTCACCAGTAATTTCCAAATGTTCCTTTCTTTGTCGCATCTACACCTCCTAATTCCTTATCCTATGAGTCTGCCTAATTTCCAATATTCTTCCATAGCACTAACACTCAAACACTATGATTCTCTTCCTTTTTGGATATCCCACAGGCCATGGTTCACTGCAATACAATCCCCTGCTCCAAACGTACATTCCCTGAAATTCGTTCGTCAAATTAAGGCTGACATTTGATACTACGAGGAACATGATGGTATAGTTATAATATGCTCTACATTAACTCACAATTGCTGATTTACTACAAAATATGTTATGCACAACACTCACTATACTCTAATCGAGTCCCAATTCTGTTGGCCCAGCTACATCACAACAAGCACTGACAAGCTGTTTCACAAGGTTATCCTGCCTTTCCTGTAGTGCATGTTTTGAATTACTGGTGACACAATGTTTTGTCGTGCAAGGAGAGTGTTTAATTACCACTAAATGTGCTAACGCATCGTGGAATACAGAATTAGTAATTAATATAACAAATGGTAGAAAAAACACAAAAACAGAATCTACATAAATCACCGTACACTATGTCCGCAACACCTGGCCAACTGCCTAGCGTTGCTGCCTCTGGATCATGTTGTCCCGGGTTCGATTCCCAGCCGGGTTGGGAATTTCCTCCACTCCGGGACCGGGTGTTTGTGTTGTCCTCATCATTTTATCATCATTCATGAAAGTGGTGAGATTGGAGTGAGTAAAAACTGGGAATTTGTACGGGTGCTGATAACCGCACAGTTGAGTGCCCCACAAACCAATCATCATCATCATCATCATCATCACTTTATGCTGTATGCACTGCTAGTTGGGAAACTGATTCTTAGTCATTCTGTGCAGCAGTTGTAGCATTCTTCTGGGAAAGACCAGTTCCCCACTACAATGGCTGCTTGTTCTTTAGTTTATATAAATATTATACTTACATAATTTGTAACTTCCAAAAATTAAGATCATGCAAGATGCAAAACATAGGATTATTGTTTTCTGTTTTACATATTTTTTATTTGCTATACTGGGAATTACACCTGCTGAACTCAAGAACCGGTCCCTCATTCCATCCTGTTATAATTTTCTCAGTATCATTTTATACTGTATCACCCTTTACATTTACATCTACATCTATACTCTGCAAAACACTGTGAAAAGCATGGCAGAGGGGACATCCACTGTACTAAAGAGGGTATGTCCTATTGACCAGTTATTGGGTTTCTTCCTGTTCCATTCATGTATGGAGCATGAGAAGAATGATTGTTTAAATGCCTCTGTGTATACAGTAATTATTCTAATCTTATCCTCGTGATCCCTAAGTGAGTGATATGTAGAGGGTTGCAGGATATTCCTAGATTCACCACTTAAAGCCAGTTCTTGAAATTTGGTTAACAGACTTTACGTCTATCTTCAAAGTCTTCCAGTTCAGTTTCTTCAGGATCTCTGTGACACACTCTCATGGATCATACAAACCTGTGTCCATTCATACTGCCCTTCTCTGTAAACATTCAGTATCCTCTGTTAGTCTGAATTGGTATGGGTCCAACGCACTTGAGTAATATTCTAGAGCCAGTTGCATGAATGATTTGTTGGTTGGTTGATTCGGGGGAGGGGACCAAACAGCGAGGTCAAAGGTCCCATTGGATTAGAAAAGGATGGGGAAGGAAGTCGGCCACGTCATTTCACAGGAACCATCCAGGCATTTACCTAGAGTGATTTAGGGAAAAATCATGGAAAACCTAAATCAGGACGGCTGGGTGTGGGTTTGAGCTGTTGTCCTCCTGAATGCAAGTACAATGTGCTTACCACTGCACCACCTCACTCGGAGAGCAACTTGTAAACAATCTCCCTTGTCTGACTGCACTTACCCAGTATTCTACCAATAAACCAAAGTCTTCCACCTGCTTTACCCACAACTGAGCCTATGTGATCATTCCATTTCATATCCCTACAAAGTGTTGCACCAAGATATATGTATGAGTTGGCTGGTTCCAACAGTTACTCATTGATTTTATAGGCATAGTATACTACATTTTTCCATTTTGTGAAGTACACAATCTTACAGTTTCGAACACTTAAAGCATGTTGCCGATCTTTGCAACACTTGAAATCTTAATCAAGCTCTGACTGAATATTTATGCAGCCTCTTTCAAACAGTACTTCCTCATAGATAACGGTTTCATCTGCAAAAACTCTGAGGTTACTTTTAATATTGGCTGCGGGAACATTGACATACAACATGAGCAGCAAGGGTCCCAACACACTTCCCTGGGGCACACCTGAAGTTAGTTCTACATCTGATGACGACTCTCCATTCAAGATAACACACTGTGTCCTCCTAACCAAAAGGTCCTCAATCCAGTCACAAATTTTACTTAATACCCCATATGATTGTATTTCTGAAAATACGTGTAGGTGCAGTATTGAGTCAAATACTTTTCAGGAATCAAGAACTATCTCCTGCTTTGATCCAAAGCTTTCAGCATGTCACGTGGAAAAAGTGCGAGATGGGTTTCATATGATCAATGTTTTCGGAATCCATGCTGGTTGGTATTGAGAAGGTCATTCTGTTCAAGATCCCTCATTATGGTTGAGCTCAGAATATGTTCTAAGATTCTACAATAGACAGTGAAAACTTCTGAGCAAAGCAAGATTTTATAAAGTAATTGTAGCATATTTCATGTATTCAATTACATTGCACATTCCAAAAAAGACACTGGAGTCCAAGAAGTACATATATTCAAAGAGATTTCGAGATTGCAGCTGGTCATCGTAAACTTAATTCCATGATATTTTGGCTGAAGAACTGCCAGCTGAAATATCATGGAATGAAGTTTACGACGACCAGCTGTAATACCAAAATCTCCTTGAACAGTTGATTTGCAGTGAAAATTTTAAATTTTACAAGTACATATATCTGATCAGTTTAAATTAGGTGTAAAGCTTGTCTTTGTGTTGTCCATATGTCTGGCAACACATGCAAAAAATAATAACTATTTACAATGATTATCTGTTTATGTAACTACGGTTACTGAGTCAAAAACTGTGCACTTGAGTATTGACTCAGCTGCAAGTAATCTTTTTTTCACAGTGGTTACTGAAATACGATGCAATCAAAATGGGGTTTTAGCTTTTTTTTAGGCTGTAAGAATACAAAGATTCTGAATAATCTTACAATGCAACTTATACTGTTGGGTTTACAACTGTTAGAAATAAAGATCCTCAAACAGTCAAGTATATCTTTAAAATAGTGGGGTTTTTGCTCCTTTCTGTCATTTGTCCTATGACACTGGAAACTTTAGGTAAGATTTTTACTTGGCCATCTCACAAATCTGTTATTCACGGTGTAATGGTGTATATGTGGGGGGGCAGGGGGGGGGGTAAAAAAAAAAAAAAAAAAAAAAAAAAAAAAAAAAAAAAAAAAAAAAATCAAGCCCAGATTTTTCCTGGATTTCCCGGTTAAAAATACACTACTTCTGGGTGAAAATTCACTTTTCTCCAGGTGAAAATACGCTATACCCTGGGTGAAAGTACATTTTTTTTTCTCATTAAGTGACAATATACTTTTGCTTGGAGCCATAAAATGTATAAATCTTTTGAACAATAAAGGTTTTATACACCAACACAGAAATTCCCGGCACTCCCAGCAAAGAGCAACACATTTTGGTAAGATCTTTAATGTGCGCCAACATGTACAGCGCTTATTTCGGTATTATGAAAGTATAAATATGAACTCACCAAATACAGCACGGTAGTTTATGAACACAGAACATCAAAATATAAGAAATGTAATGCCCATGTTACGATAGGCGAAACAGAAACCGTAGTAGTGCTTTGAGTGGCCCGGCAGCAAATTTCGAATTATGGAAAATATTGCTCAATAATAAGTATCCTTCCTTTGCGAACATGACTACTAGATGATATTTTTCATCAAGAAAAGCTAAGCTTTCAATGGTCGGAAAATTTTTTTGCTGTTTTTTCCAGGCATGTGGTTAGGCGGTATCCTGAGACCACAGCTTAAATTGCAGCAGCTGAATATTTCTGACAAGCATGATTGTAAATTTCACTGCAGTGCACCAAACATTTCATGAGTTACTTTGCTGAATACATATTCCGTTGAGCACTTCAACCTTTCCATAGAAAAGCCAATTACATGGCTGTCAGTGAATTTCATTGATAATTATACTTTATGCCATCGGTATTGCATAATTTGAAATCTGTGAAAGAACTAAAACAAATATGAAAAACTAATCTTGAAGCTTGGTCTTTTTAGCGTATGTTCCCCATTAAGATATATCAAACACAAATGTGCCATTAAAATTTTAAAACATGGCATCAATGGTTGGTCTGAGTGGCTGATCCTCAAAGTGTTAGCTTTTGAGAGAGTCAAACGCTCCATGATTTAAGAAATTCATCGCACATTCTCACACATAACATAATTTGTCTTGGGTGATAAGGGATTTACTTTGAAAATAATACTTCTCAAACCACCATTAACAATATTTTCCCACAGCCTGTTCAAATCTGAAAGCAGTTTGTTGTTACGAAGTATGACATAGTCTTTATCCTAAAGCCTTTGCACTATGTTTTGTTGTTGTGAATAGCGCATTTTCTTTGCAACTTAACTTTTATTTTGATGTTATTCTCTCATTTTTATGTTTTATTGCTACAATATTATTTGGCAGTAACAGGCTAAAGTCAATTCTTTGTTACAGTATCCGTTCTTACCAGTCAAAACTTACAGAAATGTAAAATAATAAAAAAGTCCTGGAATCCTAAAAAATTCCCAGGTATTTCCCAGATGAAAGAATTCCCAGGTTTCCAGGTTTTACACAGATTTCCCAGTGTGTATACACCATTTTATTGTTCAGATAAAATGGTGTATACACCATTTTATTGTTCAGACAAACATCTCAAAAATGAGATCGACAGGAAGTGCAAAATGGCTAAGCAAGGACGGCTAGAGGACAAATGTAAAGATGTAGAGGCTTATCTCACTAGGGGTAAGATAGATACTGCCTACAGGAAAATTAAAGAGACCTTTGGAGATAAGAGAACCACTTGTATGAACTTCAAGAGCTCAGATGGAAACCCAGTTCTAAGCAAAGAAGGGAAAGCAGAAAGGTGGAAGGAGTATATAGAGGGTCTATACAACGGCGATGTACTTGAGGACAATACTATGGAAATGGAAGAGGATGTAGATGAAAATGAAATGGGAGATACGATACTGCTTGAAGAGTTTGACAAAGCACTGAAAGACCTGAGTCAAAACAAGGCCCCCGGAGTAGACAACATTCCATTGGAACTACTGACGGCCTTGGGAGAGCCAGTCCTGACAAAACTCTACCATCTGGTGAGCAAATGTATGAAACAGGCGAAATACCCTCAAACTTCAAGAAGAATATAATAATTCCAATCCCAAATAAAGCAGTTGTTGACAGATGTGAAAATTACCGAACAATCAGTTTAATAAGCCACAACTGCAAAATACTAACGCAAATTCTTTACAGACGAATGGAAAAATTGGTAGAAGCCGACCTCGGAGAAGATCAGTTTGGATTCCGTAGAAATACTGGAACACGTAAGGCAATACTGACCTTACGACTTATCTTAGAAGAGAGATTAAGGAAAGGCAAACCTACGTTTCTAGCATTTGTAGACTTAGAGAAAGCTTTTGACAATATTGACTGGAATACTCTCTTTCAAATTCTAAAGGTGGCAGGGATAAAATACAGAGAGCGAAAGGCTATTTACAATTTATACGGAAACCAGATGGCAGTTATAAGAGTCGAGGGACATGAAAGGGAAGCAGTTGTTGGGAAGGGAGTAAGACAGGGTTGTAGCCTCTCCCCAATGTTATTCAATCTGTATATTGAGCAAGCAGTAAAGGAAACAAAAGAAAAATTCGGAGTAGGTATTAAAATCCATGGAGAAGAAATAAAAACTTTGAGGTTCACCGATGACATTGTAATTCAGTCAGAGACAGCAAAGGACTTGGAAGAGCAGTTGAATGGAATGGATAGCGTCTTGAAAGGAGGATATAAGATGAACATCAACAAAAGCAAAACGAGGATAATGGAATGTAGTCGAATTAAGTCGGGTGATGCTGAGGGAATTAGATTAGGAAATGAGACACTTAAAGTAGTAAAGGAGTTTTGCTATTAGGGGGGCAAAATAACTGATGATGGTCGAAGGAGAGAGGATATAAAATGTAGACTGGCAATGGCAAGGAAAGCGTTTCTGAAGAAGAGAAATTTGTTAACATCGAGTATAGATTTAAGTGTGAGGAAGTCATTTCTGAAAGTATTTGTATGGAGTGTAGCCATGTATGGAAGTGAAACATGGACGATAACTAGTTTGGACAAGAAAAGAATAGAAGCTTTCGAAATGTAGTGCTACAGAAGAATGCTGAAGATTAGATGGGTAGATCACATAACTAATGAGGAAGTATTGAATAGGATTGGGGAGAAGAGAAGTTTGTGGCACAGCTTGACCAGAAGAAGGGATCGGTTGGTAGGACATGTTCTGAGGCATCAAGGGATCACCAATTTAGTATTGGAGGGCAGCGTGGAGGGTAAAAATCGTAGAGGGAGACCAAGAGATGAATACACTAAGCCGATTCAGAAGGATGCAGGTTGTAGTAGGTACTGGGAGATGAAGAAGCTTGCACAGGATAGAGTAGCATGGAGGGCTACATCAAACCAGTCTCAGGACTGAAGACCACAACAACAACAACATTGTTCAGATACTTTCAGAACCATTACTTTAAAGTTTTTAGCGTTATTATCAATTTTAATAAATAATACTTGGTTAAAAACACAGGAACAAGTGATAACAGCGTAGTTCACGCCTGAGCAAGTGATAACGGGCAATCTGTAATAAGTACTTATATTATAAAAAGGAAAGTTGCTACTCACCATATAGCGGAGATGCTGAGTCGTGCAAGTTGTGAACAGTCTTTTTGTTGTGCCTATCTGCGACTCAGCATCTCTGCTATATGGTGAGTAGCAACTTTCCTTTCATAATATTGTTACAGTCCACCCTGGATTTTCCATTGTTTGATTTTAAGTAATTAAACCTATAAAAATAACTTGCTCAGAGAACAGCAATTTAAAAAATCAAACTAAGACTACATTTAAACCACCCTGTGTAAAGTTAAATTAATTTAAAATGGCAATTGTTTTTTTGAAGGGAGTACATACACTCTTCTGAAAGTTAATAGGTTTTCCCTGCGGAAATTTCTGGAGATTCAACAATAATTGGCACCTTGCCAATATCCTCTCTCTCTCTCTCTCTCTCTCTCTCTCTCTCTCTCTCATTTTTTTTTTTTTTTTTTTTTTTTTTTTTTTTTTTTTTTTTTTTTTTTTTTCCCAATAGATTGATGGCAAAGTTTCTGTAGGATACATGAACTGAATAGGAACATCATCAATGAAACTATATGGTTCCAGTGACCTTTTCATGTCTCAAACTTCTATGATGTTTGTATGCAGAATGAAGTGAGAAACAAAAATTTGTGCCAAGACCAGGATTTGAGCGCCCGTGTCTCTTGCTCACTTGGCAGATGCGCTAACCACTATACCACCATGGCACACCAGCTTTGCACAACTGCACGGACTACATTAGCAGGCCTACCTCCTCAATCCAAATTTCCATTCATGGTTTGGCATAGTGGTTAGCGCATCTGCCTAGTGAGCAGGAGATCCGGGACTGAATTCCAGCCTTGGTACAAACTTCCATTCGTCTACACAGTAACATAATGTTCTGTTGCATTTATTTCATTGATGACCGCTAAGCATGACAAATTGTAATATTTACAAGTTTACCTATCTACACTTGAAATAAGAACACCGGGAATTCATTGTCCCAGGAAGGGGAAACTTTATTGACACATTCCTGGGGTCAGATACATCACATGATCACACTGACAGAACCACAGGCACATACACACAGGCAACAGAGCATGCACAATGTCGGCACTAGTACAGTGTATATCCACCTTTCGCAGCAATGCAGGCTGCTATTCTCCCATGGAGACGATCGTAGAGATGCTGGATGTAGTCCTGTGGAACGGCTTGCCATGCCATTTCCACCTGGCGCCTCAGCTGGACCAGCGTTCCTGCTGGACGTGCAGACCGCGTGAGACGACGCTTCATCCAGTCCCAAACATGCTCAATGGGGGACAGATCCGGAGATCTTGCTGGCCAGGGTAGTTGACTTACACCTTCTAGAGCACGTTGGGTGGCACGGGATACATGCGGACGTGCATTGTCCTGTTGGAACAGCAAGTTCCCTTGCCGGTCTAGGAATGGTAGAACGATGGGTTCGATGACGGTTTGGATGTACCGTGCACTATTCAGTGTCCCCTCGACGATCACCAGTGGTGTACGGCCAGTGTAGGAGATCGCTCCCCACACCATGATGCCGGGTGTTGGCCCTGTGTGCCTCGGTCGTATGCAGTCCTGATTGTGGCGCTCACCTGCACGGCGCCAAACACGCATACGACCATCATTGGCACCAAGGCAGAAGCGACTCTCATCGCTGAAGACGACACGTCTCCATTCATCCCTCCATTCACGCCTGTCGCGACACCACTGGAGGCGGGCTGCACGATGTTGGGGCTTGAGCTGAAGACGGCCTAACGGTGTGTGGGACCGTAGCCCAGCTTCATGGAGACGGTTGCGAATGGTCCTCGCCGATACCCCAGGAGCAACAGTGTCCCTAATTTGCTGGGAAGTGGCGGTGCGGTCCCCTACGGCACTGCGTAGGATACTACGGTCTTGGCATGCATCCGTGCGTCGCTGCGGTCCGGTCCCTGGTCGACGGGCACGTGCACCTTCCGCGTCAACCACTGGCGACAACATCGATGTACTATGGAGACCTCACACCCCACGTGTTGAGCAATTCGGCGGTACGTCCACCCAGCCTCCCGCATGCCCACTATATGCCCTCGCTCAAAGTCCGTCAACTGCACATACGGTTCACGTCCACGCTGTCGCGGCATGCTACCAGTGTTAAAGACTGCGATGGAGCTCCGTATGCCACGGCAAACTGGCTGACACTGACGGTGGCGGTGCACAAATGCTGCGCAGCTAGCGCCATTTGACGGCCAACACCGCGGTTCCTGGTGTGTCCGCTGTGCCGTGCGTGTGATCATTGCTTGTACAGCCCTCTCGCAGTGTCCGGAGCAAGTATGGTGGGTCTGACACACCGGTGTCGATGTGTTCTTTTTTCCATTTCCAGGAGTGTATATGGGACCAAATGTTCTTCTCTCACAACAAATGTCAATTTATTCCTTAAATTTTATTTCCACTTAGATCCACATCTCCATTGATCCACCTTGCTTCAGACTTTCCAAATCAAAAGTTCTGGAAACTTCTGGGTCCTTGAAGTGTTTAAAGTTTGGCAAAATATTACACAAGATTTGAACATGTCTGATTAAAAGGCTCTTCCGAAATAACCTACAATAAAAACTAGAATTGGCCATGTTAACTCTACAGAACTGAAACAAAACTGGTACAGATAATATTTGATTTTGTAGATTATATCAAAACTAATCAATTGCCCTGACCGAGATGAGATGTTACTTGTAGACACTATGGAGAAAAGGAAAGATGAAGAAGAATGTGAAGTTAATGCAGAAGCCGTTGGTGAAGTATCAGTGCAGTAGCGAGCCGCATATTTAGCTTTCATATTTGTTTTGTAGTTTGATTCTTAATTTCTTTCCGAGTGTTTGTGCACTTGCATATTTAATTACATAAAATCCTTGCGTATACTCCTATTTGAGAGGAGTTGTTGTTGTTGTTGTTGTTGTGGTCTTCAGTCCTGAGACTGGTTTGATGCAGCTCTTCACGCTACTCTATCCTGTGCAAGCTGCTTCATCTCCCAGTACATACTGCAGCCTACATCCTCTGAATCTGCTTAGTGTATTCATCTCTTGGTCTCCCTCTATGATTTTTACCCTCCACGCTGCCCTCCAATACTAAATTGGTGGTCCCTTGATGCCTCAGAACATGTCCTACCAACCGATCCCTTCTTCTAGTCAAGTTGTGCCACAAACTCCTCTTCTCCCCAATCCTATTCAGTACCTCCTCATTAGTTATGTGATCTACCCATCTAATCTTCAGCATTCTTCTGTAGCAACACATTTCGAAAGCTTCTATTCTCTTCTTGTTCAAACTAGTTATCGTCCATGTTTCACTTCCAAACATGGCTACACTCCACACAAATACTTTCAGAAACGACTTCCTGACACTTAAATCTATACTTGATGTTAACAAATTTCTCTTCATCAGAAACGCTTTCCTTGCCATTGCCAGTCTACATTTTATATCCTCTCTACTTCGACCATCATCAGTTATTTTGCTCCCCTAATAGCAAAACTCCTTTACTACTTTAAGTGTCTCATTTTCTAATCTAATTCCCTCAGCATCACCCGACTTAATTCGACTACATTCCATTATCCTCGTTTTGCTTTTGTTGATGTTCATCTTATATCCTCCTTTCAAGACATTGTCCATTCCGTTCAACTGCTCTTCCAAGTCCTTGGCTGTCTCTGACGAATTACAATGTCATCGGCGAACCTCAAAGTTTTTATTTCTTCACCATGGATTTGAATACCCACTCCGAATTATTCTTTTGTTTCCTTTACTGTTTGCTCAATATACAGATTGAATAACATCGGGGAGAGGCTACAAGCCTGTCTCACTCACTCCCCAACTGCTGCTTCCCTTTCATGCCCCTCGACTCTTATAACTGCCATCTGGTTTCTCCACAAATTGTAAATAGCCTTTCGCTCCCTGTGTTTTACCCCTGCCACCTTCAGAATTTGAAAGAGAGTATTCCAGTCAACATTGTCAAAAGCTTTCTCTAAGTCTACTAATGCTAGAATCGTAGGTTTGCCTTTTCTTAATCTAGCTTCTAAAATAAGTCGTAGGGTCAGTATAGCCTCACGTGTTCCAATATTTCTGCGGAATCCATACTGATCCTCCCCAAGGTCGGCCTCTACCAGTTTTTCCATTCTTCTGTAAAGAATTTGCGTTAGTATTTTGCAGCTGTGACTTATTAAACTGATAGTTAGATAATTTTTCACATCTGTCAACACCTGCTTTATTTGGGATTGGAATTATTATATTCTTCTTGAAGTTTGAGGGCATTTCGCCTGTCTCATACATTTTGCTCTCCAGATGGTAGAGTTTTGTCAGGACTGGCTCTCCCAAGGCTGTCAGTAGTTCTGATGGAATGTTGTCTACTTCCGGGGCCTTGTTTCGACTTAGGTCTTTCAGCGCTCTGTCAAACTCTTCACGCAGTATCATATCTCCCATTTCATCTTCATCTACATCCTCTTCCATTTCTATAACATCGCCCTCAAGTACATCACCCTCGTATAGACCCTCTATATACTCCTTCCACCTTTCTGCTTTCCCTTCTTTGCTTAGAAGTGGGTTCCCATCTGAGCTCTTGATATTCATACAAGTCGTTCTCTTTTCTCCAAAGGTCTCTTTAATTGTCCTGTAGGCAGTATCTATCTTACCCCTAGTGAGATAAGCCTCTACATCCTTACATTTGTCCTCTACCCATGCCTGCTTAGCCATTTTGCACTTCCTGTTGATCTCATTTTTTGAGACGTTTGTATTCCTTTTTCCCTGCTTCATTTACTGCATTTTTATATTTTCTCCTTTTGTCAATTAAATTCAATATTCCTTCTGTCACCCAAGGATTTCTACTAGTCCTCGTCTTTTTACCTACTTCATCCTCTGCTGCCATCACTACTTCATCCCTCAAAGCTACCCATTCTTCTTCTACTGTATTTATTTCCCCCATTCTTGTCAATTGTTCCCTGAAACTCTGTACAACCTCTGGTTTAGTCAGCTTATCCAGGTCCCACCTCCTTAAATTCCCACCTTTTTGCAGTTTCTTCAGTTTTAATCTACAGTTCATAACCAATAGATTGTGGTCAGAGTCCACATCTGCCCCTGGAAATGTCTTACAATTTAAAACCTGGTTCCTAAATCTCTGTCTTACCATTATATAATCTATCTGATACCTTTTAGTATCTCCAGGCTTCTTCCATGCGCACAACCTTCTTTTATGATTCTTGAACCAAATGTTAGCTATGATTAAGTTTTGCTCTGTGCAAAATTCCACCAGGCGGCTTCCTCTTTCATTTCTTAGCCCCAATCCATATTCACCTACTACGTTTCCTTCTCTCCCTTTTCCTTCTAGCGAATTCCAGTCACCCATGACTATTAAATTTTCGTCTCCCTTCACCATCTGAATAATTTCTTTTATTTCATCATACATTTCTTCAATTTCTTCATCATCTGCAGAGCTAGTTGGCATATAAACTTGTACTACTGTCGTAGGCGTGGGCTTCGTGTCTATCTTGGCCACAACAATGTGTTCGCTGTGCTGTTTGTAGTAGCTTACCTGCATTCCTATTGTTTTATTCATTATTAAACCTACTCCTGCATTACCCCTATTTGATTTTGTATTTATAACCCTGTATTCAGCTGACCACAAGTCTTGTTCCTCCTGCCACCGAACTTCACTAATTCCTACTATATCCAACTTTAACCTATCCATTTCCCTTTTTAAATTTTCTAACCTACCTGCCCGATTAAGTGATCTGACATTCCACGCTCCGATCCGTAGAACGCCAGTTTTCTTTCTCCTGATAACGACGTCCTCCTGAGTAGTCCCCGCCCGGAGTTCCGAATGGGGGACTATTTTACCTCCGGAATATTTTACCCAAGAGGATGCCATCATCATTTATCCATACAGTAAAGCTGCATGCCCTCAGGAAAAATTACGGCTGTAGTTTCCCCTTGCTTTCAGCCGTTCACAGTACCAGCACAGCTAGGCCGTTTTGGTTAGTGTTACAAGGCCAGATCAGTCACTCATCCAGACTGTTGCCCCTGCAACTACTGAAAAGGCTTCTGCCCCTCTTCAGTAGCCATACGTTTGTCTGGCCTCTCAACAGATACCCCTCCGTTGTGGTTGCACCTACGGTACGGCTATCTGTATCGCTGAGGCACGCAAGCCTCCCCACCAAGGGCAAGGTCTATGGTTCATGGGGGGAGTAATATTGCTTATTGATAGCTGTAGAGTAAAAATTCGTGGATTCGTTAGTCAGTTGTTTGTTTTGGACAGCCAATGCGCTTTTGACACAGCTCAGTGAGCCTTGAGCAGCCGCTGGTGAAGTATTAGTGAAGCAGCAGTGCAGTAGCAAGTCGCATATTTAGCTTTCACATTTGTTTTGTAGTTTGATTCTTAATTTCTTTCTGTGTGTTTGTGCGCTTGCATATTTAATTACATAAAATCCTTGCATATTCTCGTATTTGAGAGGAGTAATATTGCTTATTGATAGGCGTAGAGTATAAATTCAGGGAGTTGTTAGATATTAGCAGTAGGATGGATAGGGTGTGTGCGTGCTGTGTGCAGGCGCAAGAGGAACTGGCTGCTTGCGAGCAGTTGAGCGTGCTGTTGGCCACGGTCAGCCGCTTTCAGGCTGCTGCCTCGAGGTGCAGTGACGGCAGAGGGTCTGGCGCGTCGCTTGAAACGCCCCATTTGCTGCGTCCGCTGACTCAGCTGCCGAGGCACCTTCTAGTGTACCCAGCACGTTGGGGCCGCCCTCACCTCAGGGTGAGTGGCGGACTGCAACGTGTTCGTGTCGCTCGAGGGGGAGGGCCAATGTGGAGGCTGGCCTCGCCCCTTCATCCTGTCAGTGGGCAGGTGGCCGCTCCTTCAGCAGGGCCCGAGCAGGCACACGGGGGCAAAGGCTTGCTGGTTATTGGGAGCTCCAACATTAGGTGGGTGATGGAGCCCCTTAGGGAAATAGTGTACAGGGCTGGAAAGAAATCCAACGTGCACTCGGTTTGTCTGCCGGGGCGGGGAGTGGGGGGGGTGGGGGGGGGGGGGGGCACCTCATCGAAGATGTGGAGGCAGCCTTGCCTGCGGCTATTGAGCATACGGGGTCAGTCGTCTGTAAGCAGTTGCTCACGTCGGCACCAATGATGCCTGTCGCTTGGGTTCTGAGGCGATCCTCAGTTTGTACGGGTGGCTGGCGGATTTGGCGAAGACCGCTGGCCTCGCACGTGGGATGCAAGCAGAGCTCTCTATTTGCAGCATCGTTCCCAGAGTGGATCGGGGTCCTTTGGTTTGGAGCCGAGTGGAGGGTCCCAACCAGAGGCTTCGTCGACTCTGTGACGGTCTTGGCTGCAGATTTCTAGACTTGCACTATTGGGTGGGGAATTGCAGGATGCCCCTAGATAGGTCAAGGGTGCACTACACAAAGGAAGCGGCTAATCGGGCAGCAGAGTAATTGTGGCGTGCACATGGGGTTTATTTAGGCTAGGCAGTAGTGCGAGGTGTCCTGATGAACACTCAGGCAGGGAAATCAGGACGCGCTCAGTGTAAAGACACTTCAGCTATCACGATATTAGCAATAAATTTTCAGAGTGTTCGGAATAAAGTTCCTGAATTTACTGCCCTCCAGGAAGCGCGTGGCGCGCAAATTATTCTCAGGACTGAGACTTGGCTGAACCCTGAGATAGGAAGTTCTGAAATATTTAGTGAGGGTTGAAACGTGTATTGGAAAGACAGATTAGACACCGTAGGAGGTGGTGCCTTCATTGCAGTTAGCAAAAATATTGTGTCAACTGAGGTCGAAGTAGAATGTGATTGTGAAGTTATCTGGACATGTTTAACAGGGCTAGGGGAAATAAAGTTAATTGTTGGGTGTTATTACCGGCCACCAGGTTCCACCGTGACAGTTCTAGAATGATTCAAAGGGAGTCTACATTCTGTATCGCAGAAGTACCCGGATCACGCTATATTAGTCAGAGGCGACTTCAACCTACCTAGTATAGACTGGGATGTCTATGGATTCATTACAGGTGGTACAGACAAGCTGTCGTGTGAATTACTTTTGAACACATTATCCGAAAACTGTCTTGAGCAGCTGAATCGACAGCCAGGACAGAATAACATCAGAATTAAGCAAGGAGAGAGGTGAGAGCTTACACTTAGAGATATATAAATTGATCCAGTTGATATGGGAGAAGGAGACACTGCTAGAAGAATGGAAATTGGCTATAATATCTCCAATATAAAAGTAGGGAAGCAAAATGGAATGTGGTAACTACAGAGGAATCAGCTTGTTGAAAGTAACACGTAAGGTACTGTCCATCATTATCCTCAGAAAATTTCAATCATTCATAGAGAACAACATACAGGAGTACCAAGTTGGCTTTAGACCAAACTGATCGACAATAGATCACATTTTCACACTAAGACAATTGTTTGAAAAGCACTGGGAATATGATAAAGATATCTGCAGCCTGTTCGTCGATTTTCAATGTGCATATGACAGCATCCAAAGGAATAGCCTATACAATGCAATGTGTGACTTCAGAATCTCTGAGAAGCTAGTGAGAATGATGCAAGCTTGTATGAAAGGGTCAAAGGCAGCGTTATGTTCCCGAGGAGCCACATCAGAAACATTCGTGGTTGAGACAGGCCTCAGACAAGGGCATGCTCTCTCATGTGTTCTGTTCAATGTCATCTTAGAGAAAGTAATAAGAGGGTGTAGGCAACAGTAGTGGACTGGAGTACAGGTGGGTGAATTTTTCTAGTTATAACCATGTAGTTAAATCACTTAACAATTTCATCTAAGAAATAATTTCTATTTAGTTGTGGGGAGGAGTTATTCACAGCACTTCAGAAAGTCATTCACATTATGATATCTCTCAATCTTGGGAGTGAATCTTCATGGTGACGAACTTATAATAAAATTCTGTGGAATTAACTTACATTTGAGCTGAGTGTGATGAAGTTTGAATCAGCCGATGGTGCCACAGCAAGGGCCAAGGTGTTGACTGGGGTTGGTGGAGATACTGGTGTAGATTCTTCATCTTCAACATCTTGGTCTTGATCCCCTAGTTGCAAAGTCTCTACTTGACAAACATCTGTAAATATAAAACACATGATACTTTCAAAACATTATTTGTATTCAAAATTTAAAAAAAAAAAAGTAGCAGACAATATTTGTGGTGGGACAAGTGGCTAGTAGCATTCATTAAAACTATGACTAGTACCGACACATAAGCGAAGTTAAAAACAGTAATCAACATCAAGCTTTCAGAAGTTACAAAAATTCTTTCATTGGCAGACAGGGGAAAGAATCTGGGTGGCTAATCAAACTCGGAAAAAAGAGTTCTCTGAGAATTCCAGGTCTGAGTAGGAAGATGGTGTCAAGAGGCTCCTGACAAATTAATGGTGAATGGGGTGCAGCATACCACAACAAAATAAAGACTCTTTCCTCTTAGTCCAACTATGTATCAGCAATAAGCAGTAATTTAACCAGTTTCTAAATAGTGATAGTTTACAGGGAATAATAATCATATAATTACGTACTTAAAGATACTAAGCATTTTAAAACTTGTAATTTATGAAACTTAATAAAATTCCATTTCAACGCTAGGTTAAAAACACAGAATTCCCTGTGATTTTTTGAAATTCCTGAAATTCCCTAAGATTCCCGATTTTTCAATTCTCTAAGATTCCCCTGATTTTTACAGATAAAATTAATTCCCTAAGAATTCCAGGTTTCTCAGAAGAATTGCCACCCTGAAAATGTATAATCAAAAGGTAAGATGCAGGTATCTTGAATGCTAAGAAACACAACTTCAAAACTTGAATGAAAAGCAATGAGCAAGAAGTGATTGAAAGAAACAGTGGAATAACGGTCATGATACAAATCCCATTGTGTGTAATAATGTTCTGTTACAAATAGGATAGCAGCAGAGCTGAACAAACGAAGGGACACAGTGCAAATGGAAACAAAAGAAATAAAGGACAAAAAAAGCACGAGTCTCCTAATGAAGACAATATTTATACACAGAAAAAGCCTGTGGAAGGGAAAGTAGAAACTAAGTGTGATTAAATTATTGTAAATTAAGATCAGATTGCTAATGAGATAAAAATCAAGATGCAGACACTGCTTCTGGAGCACTACACATCCCCTGTTCTGAAGAAGACAAAGAAATGTGTTATGGAGGTGAAGTGCCCCGGCCAGCAAAAAAATTCATCAGAATGGCTTCAAATGCAAAAATACTTCCAATATAGAAAGGACTGAATTTAATGCCTCATCAGTATGCGTAATTCAGAGAAAGTGGCAATAGGAACTAATTAGGAAAGTGATTTCATAAAATTAAAAACAGGATGGTCACAAAAGTATTCAAACCCCGACTACTTTGCTGGGTAGCATTCATAAGTGAGTTTTTAATTTTTTATCCATTCCCATTTTTTTGGTGGAGGGGGTGGAGGTTATTAAGATCTTATTTCAAAACGTTTTCCATCATGGGTGTAAGCAGGTGTCTGTCTAATCAAACCACTTGGTGATGACTCAATGATATTCCTCCATGCGAATACTGTTCACAAATATGTAATAATTAAACACAGCTTCTGTCAGGCATTCAAATCAATTGAGTTGAAAAGAGAGTTACACATTTAGATTTTGACCAAAGCCTTCTTCAGAAAAGGAAACACACACATTCATTCACACAAGGAAGCGCACCCCACGAACACACAACCGCCGTCTCCTGCATCTTGAACTGGAATGCCTGTTGCAGCACTGCAAGGCCCTCTTTTTCATTTGTAGAGTAGCTCCTCTCAGGCTTGAGAGTAGTCTGGAAGTGTAAGCTACCATCTATTCAGCACCTTCCTGAATTTGTATTAGAAATGTAACTATGATAAAATGGCTAGCATTAGTGTGGAGTTCTGGGATTCTCATTATACAATGGTAGGACTGGAGCAGATGATGGCACATCCTTAAGGATGCATCTCATTCATGAAAAATTTGGTGTCGCTCAGCAGTAGTTCTTGCTAGGGATGTGCTTTGGTGCAGACGTCTTATAAGCTGCCAGCAATACAAGCACATTCTGAGAAAACTTCTTGCATCATGTTGTTGTTGTGGTCTTCAGTCCTGAGACTGGTCTGATACAGCCCTCCATGCTACTCTATCCTGTGCACGCTTCTTCATCTCCCAGTACCTACTGCAACCTACATCCTTCTGAATCTGCTTAGTGTATTCATCTTTTGGTCTCGCTCTACGATTTTTACCCTCCATGCTGCCCTCCAATAATAAATTGGTGATCCCTTGATGCCTCAGAACATGTCCTACCAACCGATCCCTTCTTCTAGTCAAGTTGTGCCACAAACTTCTCTTCTCCCCAATCCTATTCAGTACTTCCTCATTAGGTATGTGATCTACCCATCTAATCTTCAGCATTCTTCTGTAACACCATATTTCGAAAGCTTCTATTGTCTTCTTGTCCAAACTATTTATCGTCCATGTTTCACTTCCATACACAGCTACACTCCATACAAATACTTTCACATATGACTTCCTGACATTTAAATCTATACTCGATGTTAACAAATTTCTCTTCTTCAGAAATGCTTTCCTTGCCATTGCCAGTCTACATTTTATATCCTCTCTACTTCGACCATCATCAGTTATTTTGCTCCCCAAATAGCAAAACTCCTTTACTACTTTAAGTGTCTCATTTCCTAATCTAATTCCTTCAGCATCACCTGACTCAATTCGACTACATTCCATTATCCTCATTTTGCTTTTGTTGATGTTCATCTTATACCCTCCTTTCAAGACACTGTCCATTCTGTTCAACTGCTCTTCCAAGTCCTTTGCTGTCTCTGACAGAATTACAATGTCATCGGCGAACCTCAAAGTTTTTATTTCTTCACCATGGATTTTAATACCTACTCCGAATTTTTCTTTTGTTTCCTTCACTGCTTGCTCAATATACAGATTGAATAACATCAGGGAGAGGCTACAACCCTGTCTCACTCCCTTCCCAACCATTGCTTCCCTTTGATGTCCCTCGACTCTTATATCTACCATCTGGTTTCTCCACAAATTGTAAATAGCTTTTTGCTCCCTGTATTTTACCCCTGCCACCTTCAGAATTTGAAAGAGAGTATTCCAGTCAACATTGTCAAAAGCTTTCTCTAAGTCTACAAATGCTAGAAACGTAGGTTTGCCTTTTCTTAATCTAGCTTCTAAGATAAGTCGTAGGGTCAGTATTGTCTCACGTGTTCCAACATTTCTATGGAATCCAAACTGATCTTCCCCAAGGTCGGCTTCTACTAGTTTTTCCATTTGTCTGTAAAGAATTCGCGTTAGTATTTTGCAACCGTGACTTATTAAACTGAATGTTCGGTGATTTTCACATCTGTCAACACCTGCTTTCTTTGGGATTGGAGTCTTCTTGAAGTCTGAGGGTGTTTCGCCTGTCTCATACATCTTGCTCACCAGATGGTAGAGAGTTGTCAGGATTGGCTCTCCCAAGGCTGTCAGTAGTTCTGATGGAATGTTGTCTACTTCCGGGGCCTTTCAGTGCTCTATCAAACTCTTCACGCAGTGTCATATCTCCCATTTCATCTTCATCTACATCCTCTTCCATTTCTATAACATTGCCTTCAAGTACATCACCCTCGTATAGACCCTCTATATACTCCTTCCACCTTTCTGCTTTCCCTTCTTTGCTTAGAACTGGGTTCCCATCTGAGCTCTTGATATTCATACAAGTTGTTCTCTTTTCTCCAAAGGTTTCTTTAATTGTCCTGTAGGCAGTATCTATCTAACCTGTAGTAAGATAAGCCTCTACATCCTTACATTTCTCCTCTACCCATGCCTGCTTAGCCATTTTGCACTTCCTGTTGATCTCATTTTTGAGACGTTTGTATTCCTTTTTCCCTGCTTCATTTACTGCATTTTTATATTTTCTCTTTTCATCAATTAAATTCAATATTTCTTCTGTTACCCACGGATTTCTACTAGCCCACGTCTTTTTACCTACTTCATCCTCTGCTGCCATCACTACTTCATCCCTCAAAGCTACCCATTCTTTTTCTACTGTATTTCTTTCCCTCCTCCTTGTCAATTGTTCCCTTATGCTCTCCCTGAAACACTGTACAACCTCTGGTTTAGTCAGTTTATCCAGGTCCCATCTCCTTAAATTACTGCCTTTTGTAGTTTCTTCAGTTTTAATCTACAGTTCATAACCAATAGATTGTGGTCAGAGTCCACATCTGCCCCTGGAAATGTCTTACAATTTAAAACCTGGTTCCTAAATCTCTGTCATATCATTATATAATCTATCTGAAACCTGTCAGTATCTCCAGGCTTCTTCCATGTATACAACCTTCTTTTATGATTCTTGAGCCAAGCGTTAGCTATGATTAAGTTGTGCTCTGTGCAAAATTCTACCAGACGGCTTCCTCTTTCATTTCTTAGCCCCAATCCATATTCACCTACTACGTTTCCTTCTCTCCCTTTTCCTACTGACGAATTCCAGTCACCCATGACTATTAAATTTTCGTCTCCCTTCACTATCTGTACAATTTCTTTTATTTCCTCATACATTTCTTCGCCATCTGCAGAGCTAGTCGGCATATAAACTTGTACTACTGTGGTAGGCATAGGCTTAGGACCTATCTTGGCCACAATAATGCGTTCACTATGCTGTTTGTCGTAGCTTACCCGCACTCCTATTCATTATTAAACCTACTCCTGCATTACCCCTATTTGATTTTGTGTTTATATCCCTGTAGTCACCTGATCAGAAGACTTGTTGGTCCTGCCACCGAACTTCACTAATTCCCACTATATCTAACTTTAAGCTATCCATTTCCCTTTTTAAATTTTCTAACCTACCTGCCCGATTAAGTGATCTGACATTCCAAGCTCCAATCTGTAGAACGCCAGTTTTCTTTCTGTTGATAATGACGTCCTCTTGAGTAGTCCCCGCCCGGAGATCCGAATGGGGGACTATTTTACCTCCGGAATATTTTACCCAAGAGGACGCCATCATCATTTATCCATACAGTAAAGCTGAATGCCCTCGGGAAAAATTACGGCTGTAGTTTCCCCCTTGCTTTCAGCTGTTTGCAGTACCAGCACAGCAAGGCCGTTTTGGTTAGTGTTTAAAGGCCAGATCGGTCAATCATCCAAACTGTTGCCCCTGCAACTACTGAAAAGGCTGCTGCCCCTCTTCAGGAACCACACATTTGTCTGGCCTCTCAACAGATACCCCTCCGTTGTGGTTGCACCTACGGTACGGCTATCTGTATCGCCGAGGCACGCAAGCCTCCCCACCAACGGTAAGGTCCATGGTTCATGGGGGGGGGGGGGGGGATGAATGCATCAAGGAACTGGAAAATCTTTGATTGCCCTCCTTTTCAATTCACTGGGTGCTCCTAGATTTTGATTTCTTTGGCAAGAGAGAGGCACTTTAATGGATTTAGGTGGAGGCCAGCAGTAAAACAACAGCCTGTCTGCATGTCCAAAGTTTAGAAATACTTCCCTCCTTTCAAGCAGTCTAGGGTGTCATCAATGCACAGCACAGGGTAGACATCTTTACTTGTGATTGTTCTTAGTAGTTGGTGATCAACGCAGAAACTCCATGTGCCATCCTACTCCTTCACAAGAAGGTTCAATGCCATCTTGCAGCATCATCTCCACTTTCTCCTGGATTATCACAGGCGACACCCTACACGAGTAATAGGTACTTGGTGGATGATCCCCAGTTTTGATAAGGTGTTTCACCAATAGCTGCTTGGACTGTCTTTTCTCCACCCTGGATTTCAAAGCAACCAAAAACTGGCACAAAATGGCTAAAAATGACCAACACTGCTCCATGGTCAGGCCAGATCCCACTGGCAGTTCAATAGCAGCTTCCTTCCTCTGAACTGTCTGTCATGGTAGTGGAGCATTATCATCAATGGCATTACACTGCCTTTCCTCAATTGGATTGGCTGTCCCTACAAACATACCTTTAGGGATGAACTGTGCCCACTTGTGGTAGCGATCCAAAATTCTCCATTCTCCTTGACTATGCTTATGATCACCCCTGGCTTGTTAATTTCTTTTGAGAGTCTAAGTGGTTTTCTTGCATGTCTGGAACTCTTCTCGATGATGGCGGAATAACTCAGTCTTCAGCTGCAATCTTTGTTTTATGTGCTTGCTGAAATACCTTTGTCAATCTGGAGCTCTAATCTTCCACAGCCTATGACTGCTCGCTGCTCGTGATGTCTGCAACTCGTCTCATCCAAGAATATCATTATGACTATATTCCGGTACACAAATTTAAAGGGCTGTATTCCATCACTGATAGCTATTCTTGTAATACATGTTCCTGTCACTGGACATACTTTCAGTTTGCGACTTTCAGCCCATTTGCATTATATCATGGAACACAGTCTTTTTTTATCTGGTGATAAGCATTTGAAATTACAGAAACAGAAGCCTCCTGAGCCATAGCGGTAATCCATTACTAATGGCAACAATGAGATTTCCTAACATCTTTGTGATTTGTTCGTGGAAGATTTTCATCTGTGGTGGCTTTCCTTCCTTAGATGGTTGTTTCAATTAGTTTTCCTGAATTTGGCAACTAAGCAAGCAGTAGTACCTCTGTAGTGAAGGTAAATGGCTACAGTGTGTTGGGGAGTGACCACGTGCAGGGTACAGCAACAAGATTCATACCATAGGTTGATTATAATTGCCCGTGGTTGATTGACATGAATAGAACTATTTTGATGGTAGATGGCTAGTACCACAGAAGTCAAAACTAGTCATCTTTCTCTCCAGTAGCATACAACATACCCAGGATGCACAAAGTATAAACATAGTTGTCTTCTAAGCTACCTGAATGAGAAACAAACTCCCCAACTTTAATCCTTCTGTATCACCATTCTCTCTTGTACAATGTGGGCTGATATAGCCTGGATAAAATCAAGACAGAAAATATTCTCTACAAAAGCCAGTTTCAGAGTCATTAACTGTAGGTATGGTTATAATTTCTTCCATACTAGGTTGGAGAGTTATGGCTCCCATAAAATGTTGTATCTCATCTCTTACAGCCTAGCATATGACTTGCTAATCATCCACAACTGTCATACTATATTTTGTTGCATTTCCTCAGTGTGCTGACACCACTTGTATTCTTTGGTTGCTATGACATCTGTTACCAGAATAGCTTCTGTAACAACTTTCATCAAGTCTGATATTTTGTCAACTTGTGTAGTATTAAGATTAAAAATGTGGCACAGGGCCAAAACACACTGTATGTAGGTCTGTTGTTTCTTCATGATGTTGCACTTCTCTCTTCAATTATTTTTCTGCTAAATAGATTTGGTGCCGATTGTCACCAAATAATAATAATAATAATAATCATTATTATTATTATTTTCAGTTTGGCCCAGAAATTATCCCAGCTACTGAGCTTCTCTTTGTTGTTCTCAAACCACTGTTGAGCTGTGCTGTACATGAAAAAGTATACTTTTGTCAAACGCATGTCATTCCACCTGTGTAAATGGGGACTTCATCGATGTCTTTTTGTTAGGTCCTGACCAGTATTTCCAGAAAACCTGAAGCATGCCTAGCATGCAGCTGAGTTTGTGCTGTTTTAGATACATTTTCCTGAATATATGGACTTGGGCATGATTTCCTGCTAGAATCCTGGTTCCTGTCCCTTTACTTGACAGCTTTTGTTGCCTAATTGGAGGCATGTCACTGTAGATGTTTTGAAGTACCCAGAGACTCCACTAGATAATGTCATGCATAACCAGAATTAAGTTCATATCCAAAAGCAGGATCATCAATGAAATACAACACTAAATGCATATTTATTATGGAGGCCAATGTACAGCCAGAACTGAACCATTGGACAGACAGTATTGCTATTAATACACAAACTGAACATTCCAGAATACACGAACATAAGAAATTTTGAACGGGTAAAGTTTAACTGGTGATCTGCAGCTTCCGGCCAGCGGCACTAACTGCTGTGCGACACCATCTGCTGCGTTGTTTGAAGCAATATTAATCATTACTTGTTTTTACATCTTAATCATAACACACATTTAAGTGTGTTTTACACCAGACATGTTTTGCTTTTATTTACAAAGAATCTTTAGTCACCATTTTGTAAATATAGTAATCATGTGTTTCTACATTTTATTACTTATACATTAAAAACAGTATTCTTCGTGAATTTTGCATACAATTTACTTACAGTGTTTATCAATGGGCTTTTCCCTTGTTAGCAGAAGTTGAAGTCAAAACTTAGTTACACTGGGCAACTTTCTGACTTTTATTAAAACACTTCTTTAGCGAAGTGCGAAAAATGTGAGGACAACCTTACTATGTGCATCAGACTTTTTCTTGAAGCCAAATGCATCAATATATTTTGATAACTGTGACAGTGAATTATATTGGTTACAGCCGTGCATATATTTACCTCTTGACTGTTATCCATGGACAAATCAAAGCCAACTGACCATGGATATGGAAAGAAGCCATATCGAGGATATAGTTGCAGAATTTTTAAGGTACAACATAAATAGCAATAAAAACATACATTATTCTTTTGACAATAACATACTGAGTGAAATTGTGTAGTGTTATGGCAATGGACCCATATTTGCAAGGGGTGGGGTTCAAACTCCCATGGGGCCAATATGAAGTTGTAGTCTACAGTCTGTGAACTGGTTTGATGCAATTCTCCATATCATAAAGTGGCATGTCCTTTGAAAATATATTGGCTGTTATTTTCCACACGTTTCAGCAATGTTGTAATATCAACATATCAGGGCCATAATGGGTATGTTAAAAGGCAAAATCCTTCGATCAGCCAGACTGTAGTTGCTGCAAATGCTGAAAAAGTTGCCATCCATCTTGAGGACCAGACATACAGAAACACAAAAACACTATCTGTGTGATGACGTAACCACAATAGGGCTCTATGCATTGTTGAGACATCCATACTACCTCACTATGGTAAGATTGAAGTTTTGTATGGGACGAATATGAATCAATGTCTAATTTATTTCAGAAGTCCAATAAGATACATCAAATGCTCAAAAAATGGTTCAAATGGCTCTAAGCACTATGGGACTTAACATCTGAGGTTATCAGTCCCCTAGACTTAGAACTACTTAAACCTAACTAACCTAAGGACATCACACACATCCATACCTGAGGCAGGATTCGAACCTGCGACCATAGCAGCAGCACGGTTCCGGACTCAGCCACAGTGGCCAGCTTATATGCTCAAAGGACAAAAAAAAAAAAAATATCTACATAACTTGTCACTCAAACAGGATAATTGCTCATATTCTATAGATTCTAATGAATTGAGTGTGGTGGTGAAGTGGTAAAACAATGAAGGCATTTCAAAGAAAATCCCATCTGGCCATCCACATTCAGGTTTTCCCGATTTCTCTAAATGGTTCAATGCAAATGCCAGGATGCTTATATTGCATGAGTGTAGCCAACTTCCTTCCACATCCCTCCCTAAACTGAGGAGGTGATCCATCAATGACAACCTCACTGTCAATGGGATGAGAAACCCTCATCTTTTTTCTGTCCTTTTTGATCTGTGAAATATAAGATTCTTCAGGTGTGTAAAACAAGTCAAAACACACATTAACAAAAGAAGAAACAAAAAGGAAGATAATAAGGACAAGGTACTAACAATATGGCTATATTGCTTAGTGCTATTTGTGTTTATGCTAGTTATTTTTAATGCAACAAATCAAAAGACATGTCAATCACACAGATGGCTGCTGTTTGTTTTCTGCAGATACCTGAATATTTACATAGTTACATTAGTGCTTTTCAAAGGAAATGGCTACCAACATATTACGAGACTGCTCTGTCAATAATTTGCTGCTATTTGACATACTTACAGTAGAGCCTGATATGTGCCACTACCAAAGCAAAAATATTCAGTCATTGAATCTAGGTCAGATAATTTGTACACAGAGTGGCTCTTAAGGAAATTTTTTAATTTTCTTTCCGATTCGTAGAGATCCAAATTTCTTTCCCTGTGTTAGCTGGAAGTTTGTTAAATACCTTTGCACTAGAGTACAAAACTTCTACATTGACGTACATACTTCACAAGCCATTGTATGGTGCATGGCTGAGAGTATCTTGCACCACTACTTCAGTCCTAACCATAGACACTCCGACCTCCTTAAAAAGACATTCACAAGACGTGTAGTTATATAAAACAATTGGGTAAATGCTTGCAGAAAATGGGGAACTGGACAGGATTTCAAACAATAATTTGTGCACTAATCAGTGGAGTAGGACAATACACTGCTAGATGTCTCATGGACAACTTGTATTTAGCAAGATCATTCCCAAGAGTTACATTACATATTAGTATTTCACAACTAAGATCTCGTATTCACTTTCCTTGGCTTTGCTGACTCAGCCAAATTGTCACTATCAATAACCTACATGTAAACCTACTCTACAGATTAGTGACATCATAAACTACATTAATAAAAACACAGATTTTTTTTTACAAAAAGCAGTTTGTTCGCTTCTTGTATCTGGCTGCATATCTTTGTATCATGGAGCACGTGACATTTACCATCTGTAAATGAACACCATCAGACATAATCCACTTTTAGCAAGATTTCTCTCCAGTAAGAAGTTTATCTTAGATTCCCTCTTTCTTTTACAAGGCTTAAAATACCTTTCTGACTGACGGCTAGGATTCTACAGAGTGTTCATGGCGGGAGAGGCCAAGAGCAGGAGACGGATACATGGCTATCAAAAATTAAATCGACTGGTAGTATGATCTCTTTGTTATAATGCCATTAAGAGCTGCGAAGTCTAACAGTTCATACAAGAATGTATCAGTGAGTTTGGTCTTTTTTTTCCCTCTGACTTTTCTTTCGGTTTTAGTTGTGTGTGGTGCCATTGCCCCAATAAGAGCTTTAACAACAAATTAGTGTCAACATGTGTTTAAACGTTTTGAAGTAAACTATTGTTCTTGCAATGAATTAAATGTTGCAACACAAGTCTATGCTACTCTGAACGATAAAGGTGTTGCCAATATATGGCATATTTGATATTTAAAAACAACAGTGTTATTACAACGGCCCAGTTTAATGACTCATATTTATTTCACTTCGTTGAGAAATATTTATTGGGCAGTTAGGGAGCATAATGCTATCATCAGTATCGACGCACTGACAGTTATGGCTACGTGTGTCGTATCGTCCGAATGATAAATAGGAATTAGACAATACGATTTTTACCGTTTTCCTCGCGGTGTGAAGCTTCTGAACCATTCGCCGGTAATGATATCACCAGATCTGGATTCCCTGGCTCCATAGTGAACTGCAGGGGCCCGTCATATCCTTTACGAAAAGAGGAACAAACATATGATAATTATTCAATATTACACAGTAATAAAAATTACAATTATAAGTACAAACCATGCAGTTCTCTTCCTCGTGACGGGAGCGAAAGCCTCGGCTGAAACCCATTTGGGCCTTTAGCTGAAGAAGCACGGGCGTCTGAGGCTTGAACCATACCAAGTGTTTGCCTTTTCTGGCGCATCTTCTGTTCCATCAATTGACGCTGAATAACAAGAATTATTAGTACTTGACACAGTAATTACGTAGAACAATTTCGCCGATAAGAAACAACGCATTACCTGTTGCTCCAATTTCTGTTGGCGCAGATTAACGGCGCTCATCCTGGTTTATTTTGCTGAAACCATTCGCAACGAGAAACGTTAACTACCTGTCAACAAATTGTTAGTACTACCAATGACAAGAAACGTGAAGACAAAAATCAACATTGCACGCGCCAAAGATATAATACATTATACACAATAAGCAACATACCGAAAAAAAAGTTTCTAAGGTATTATTCTAGAAATAATACGTAAGGACTGCATGACTGAACTAGTATGTAAAAGATGACAGAAAAACGTATAATTACATACAGTATAGAAGGATCCGCTAGTACACGTACATATTACTTTTCTAGTGATGTCTGCGGATATGTCTGCGGATCAATGAATCTTAATATAAAATCAGAGATGTTTATGAACATGGGCCATGTGCTCATTTGATTTGCCGTAAACACTAGTGCTGTTGTTGTTATGTTTTTGTAATACAAAGTGTTTTTTAAACAAATATCTTGTTGACAGCACCATTCTTCCAGTAACATAGACGTAGAATGGCGAAAAGTAAGCATTTTATATACTAAGAAAATGCGGATCTGATTTTAATCACCAGTCTAAGATAATCGATAAAATATAGCATTTTACGTCTAATTTAACTTTATTGCTGAATTTATTAGTTTGATGATATTAGTATTACAACTCTATGTTAGTTACTTCATCAAGTTACAGTTACGATGTATAACAAAAAATCGTTTTTGTTGACAGCTTTATGTATTCGATAGACAATTTTGTTGCTTACTTGTAATACAGGTGATCTGAATGAGTTATGTAGTGACTGATGTAACTAAACGAAAAACAGGTTTTAACTCTAATAATTCCAGTCTGTATCAACAAAACTTTTATGTCCCCTTACAATAGTGTTTTGTGCAATAGAAAGTCCTGCAGACGAACTTCGTTACATATTCTAATGCACATTGTGTATAGGCCTAACACTTAATGTGTCGTAGTTACAAAAGGCATTTCTTGCATGAAAATGCAAACATTCTTTATACTCTGAGCTTTTTTTTCGTAATTACGGGAATATAAAACTTCCAATGAGTCTGTAAAGGAAAGCATAAAGTCAATGTAGGAAAGACAGAAAAACAAACATGCAGCATACCAAAGTAGAAGATGTAATTATGACTGTAATGAAAAAGATATGGTTGTAGACAAGACATTCAGGTAGGCCTATGTGAATGTCTGATAGATGGCGCAAGGATGTTGTTTGCTGCAATGCAAGAAATATCAAAAGATTGAAACAAAAGTCTGATGTAAAATGGTAGACAATATTAGAGAACAGCCATGAGCTACAAGTCGATCACTGTATTGTTTGACAAAGTTTGAAAGGTAACTTTATTCAGCAGTGAAAGTCAAGTCCCTATTGAAGATGGTGTTGATGGTAATATGTGAATTGAACAAAAACTTACTGTGTTAAGTTCTGTATACTGTGGAAGTTTATTTAGACTACAATACTTTGTCATCAGCAAAATGAATGTAGTTCATATATATTCTTTAATACATATTCTTTCTTTGTTTCAGCAGTTGAAGTACTGGTATGTGAACTCTTAAGATCTGCAGAGAATAGTGATGGTCATATGGATTTCATTGCCAGATACTCTTTGTAATTCAAGGTTTCCCATTATCTTAATGAAGTTTATTGAAGTAATGATAATTAAATCGAAACCCTTAGCTGCTGACAGGTGTTGTTGATATACATCAATGGGGACAGCTCAAAAATGTGTGCCCCAACCAGGACTTGAACCCGGGATCTCTTTCTTACATGGCAGACGCTCTATCCATCTGAGCCACTGAGGGCGCAGAGGATGGTGCTATTGCAGTTGGGAATGTGGGTCTCGCGGGAGGCGTGCAATGGGTAAGTACCAGCAGTCACACTATCCTCTGTGCCCTCGGTGTCTCAGATGAATAGAGCGTCTGCCATATAAGTAGGAGACCCTGTTTTCGAGTCCCAATCAGGGCACACATTTTCAGCTGTCCCCATTGATGTATATCAACACCTGTCGGCAGCTAAGGGTTTCGATTTAATTATCATTTCATTCTAGAGAAGGTACATGGTCGTCAATGGTATCTGTTCTTTTGGGAACAGATACCATCTTCATATATTTAGTGAAGTATGTAAAACTGACATTCATATTCTTCAGTAGCCTACACCAACTTAGGTTGAACCTGTGATTCGGTTCTCAAGCAACCTCAGAGAAAATTTTGTTGAAACAGAAGAATCCTCTTCTAACACCAACTTATTCCTACGCTTTCAGAATCTAAAGTTCTTTTTTTTCATAAATTTATAGTTTAATTTTTATTTTTTGCCCGTCTCCTGTTTTGTGAAGTAGACTGATTACAGTTCTGCTCCAGGCTTTGGGGATTGTCCTCCGTGTCGGACACTCGGTTAACAATTTTGCAAGTTCTTATTGAAGGCACTTTTACTCCAGCTTCACCTGTTTGGAAAACACCATAAGGCGCCATTCCCTTCATAGCTGAAATTGCTTTACACATCTCACATAGCGTTTCTTCACGAATTCATTTATTTTCCTGGTTAAACAGATTGATTTCTTGTGTTTAGCACACTTTAAAAGAAATTTTAAAATGATAGAAGAAGATGAAATAGTTGCCAGTATCAGCAACAGTCATTTACTGACAGTAGCTGATCGAATTGGTTGTAAAGGGTCTATAGGGACTATTGTTGAGGCAATAAGTGTATAAAAACCGGTGCAGAATAAAATTAAATTGATGCTTGTAGACCTGCTCTATCACAGCTGATGAGATTGGGAAAGTGATTAGATAAATTAAAAGCAAGAATGCCACTGATGTAGTCAACATAGCAGTCAAAGCACCATAATACTGCTTTAAATTTATTTTTAGTTCTCTGCCGCATATTTAATGAGTCTTTAATCAATGTACTGCTGTTAATGGACTTAAAATATGCAATTGTCAAATCATTCTTACATAAATGTGATAAAGCTAATGTTTCTAACAATCTTGAACATTCTTGCAGAAATTTATTCAAGCAGCTGATGATTGTCACCATGCCATGCCAGAACATTTTCAAACTTACATGCTCTGTCAACAAAAGTTGTACAATTTACGAAGTAAACAGTGTATATCATGTTAATGTTGCAAGAATTAAACTTCGTCTTCACAAAAATATAACAACATCTCAGCGTGATACAGAAGCGAGTCCATTATTCAAACATAAACATTTGAAATCGATCATTAGAGATCTGACTAAATTCAGAAAATAGCTGAAAGTTTATCTTCTAGTTAATCTTTCTAGTCTGTACAGGAATTTTGACAGAGTGTAATTTTCAGCATTAATTACTATTTGATTTTATATCACTTATAGACATTACTTTATGTATATATTTATTTTATATTTATATATTGAAAGATTACTGCACAAACTTAATATGTTGACTGGTATCTCACTTTTTAACAGAATACTTCTTTTATGCATAAGCCTGTAAGCTGTAAATTTGGATGTGTGAGAATTATTACTACAGTTGTCTCAGTTACTGTTTGAGGGCTTGGATGTCACTTTTCAGGTATCTGTTTGCATATGACTTGGATTTTAAGCCTTACGACTACTTAAATAATGCATTAGTGTAATTAACTGACACATTCTATGTTCTAGCAATACATTCATGTCAAGGATTCACGGAACTCAAAAATATAAAACAAATATTTCTAAAATTTTGTCCCCACTGTTAGTTACAGTGCAATGAACCATCTTGTTGTTGTCGTTGTGGTGGTGGTCTTCAGTCCAAAAACTGGTTTTATGCAGCTCTCCACACTACTTTATCCTATGCAAGCCTCTACATTTCTGAATAACCACTGCAACCTACACCCTTTTGATTCTGCTTACTGTAGCTATTTCTTGGACTCCCTCTACAATTTTTACCCCCCACACTTCCCTTCACTACTAAATTGGTGATCCCTTGGTGTCTCAGATTGTGTCCTATCAACCAATCCCTTCCCTTAGTCAGGGTCTACCACAATTTTTTTTTCCTTCTCAATTCTGTTCAGTATCTCCTCAGTAGTTACAGTATCTACCCAACTAATCTTCAGCATTCTTCTGTGGCACCACACTTTAAAAGCTTGCATTCTCTTTTTGTCTAAACTGTTTATTGTCCAAGTTTCATTTTTGTAAATGGCTACAGTGCATATGAATACTTTCAGGAAAGACTCACTGTCATTCAAGTCTGTATTTGATGTTAACAAATTTCTCTTCTTCAAAAATGCTTTTTGTGCCATTGTCAGTGTACTTTTTATGACCTGTCTACTTTGACCATCACCAGTTACTTTGCTGCCCAAATAGCAAAACTCATCTACTACCTGAAGTGTCTTGTGTTGTAACCTAATTCACTCAGCATCACCAGATGTAATTCAACTACATTCCATTATCCTCGTTTTGCTTTTGTTGATGTTCATCTTATATCCTGCTTTCAAGACTGTCCATTCCATTCAGCTGCTCTTCCAGGTCATTTACTGTCTCCGACAGTAATACAATGTCATCAGCAAACTTCGAAATCTTTATTTCTTCTCCATGGAATATAATTCCTACTTCAAATTTTTCTTTTGTTTCCTTTACTGCTTGCTCAATATAAGAGGCTTTCATGCCTCTCGACTCTTATAACTGTCATCTGTACAAATTGTAAATAGCCTTTCGTTCCCTGTATTTTACCCTGCTACCTTCAGAATTTCAAAGAGAGTATTCCAATTAACAAAGCTTTCTCTAGGTCTACAAATGCTGTAAATGTAGGTTTACTTTTCCTTACGCTGTCTTCTAAGATAATTCGTAGAGTCAGTAGTGTCTCGCATGTTCCTACATTTCTCCTGAATCCAAACTGATCTTCCCCAAGGTCGACTTCTACCAGCATTTCCGTTCTTCTCTAAAGAATCTGTGTTGGTATTTTCCAACCATGACTTATTAAACTGATAGCTGAGTAATGTCCATACCTGTCAGCATCTTCTTTCTTTGGAATTGAAATTATTATATTCTTCTTGAAGTATGAGGGTATTTCGGCTGTCTCGTACACCTTGCAAACCAGATGGAATAGTTTGTCATGGCCCCAGGGCCTTATTTTGACTTAGGTCTGTCAGTGTTCTGTCAGATTTTTCTTGCAGTATCATGTCTCCCATCTCATCTTCATCCGTGCCCTCTTCCTTTCTATAATATTGCTCTCAAGTACATCTCCCATGTATAAACCCTTTATATATTCCTCCTACTTTACAGCTTTCCCTTCTGGTCTTAGCCGGCCGCGGTGGTCTAGCGGTTCTGGCGCTGCAGTCCGGAACCGCGGGACTGCTACGGTCGCAGGTTCGAATCCTGCCTCGGGCATGGGTGTGTGTGATGTCCTTAGGTTAGTTAGGTTTAAGTAGTTCTAAGTTCTAGGGGACTTATGACCTAAGATGTTTAGTCCCATAGTGCTCAGAGCCATTTGAACCATTTGAACCTTCTGGTCTTAGGACTGGTTTTCCACCAGAGCTTCTAATATTCATACAGCTGCTTCACTTTTCTCCTAAGATCTCCCTAATTTTCTTGTAGAAGCATCTATCATTTCCTTACTTCTAAACCCTTACACGTGTCCTCTAGCCATTCCTGCTTAGATATTTTGTGCCTCCTGTCAATCTCTTTTTTTTTTTTTTTTTTTTTTAGATATTTGTATTCCTTTCCATCTGCTTGATTTACTGCATTTTTATATTTTCTCCTTTCACCAATCAAATTAAGTTTGTTTTGAACGATAGTGCTGCTGACAAGATGACTCTTGCATACGCTGTTATTTATATATATTTGATGCTGTTGGTGCTGATTTTGCTTTTGACATTTGACATTGCCACTATGGCTGCAGTACAGTAGGACATTGTTTTTGTAAAACAGATCTGAAGATGGTCATTATAGTCCAAAATTGGTAATCTGTTGACAGAAAGTTTGTGACCATAGATGTAAAGTAAAGGAAATTTATTCTGTATTCAGGTCTCTGTTTTATTCGCGACAGTGTCGCAGTTTGTGAAAATTCGATATCTCATGTCTTATCTGATGATGTCGACTAGACCTTGTCTTTGATCCTCTGTTGCCTTCACTATTCCATCTCTCAAAGCTACTTACTCATCTTTTATTCTATTCCTTTCCCCTGTTCTTGTCAACTGTTGTGTAACGTTCCCTCTGAAATGCACGACAACCTCTGGTTCTTTCAACTTATCTGTCCCATCAGCTTAATTTCTATCTTTCTTTTGCAATTTCTTCTGTTGTAATCTACAGTTGATAACCAGTGAATTGTGGTCAGAGTCCACATTTACCTCTGGAAGTGACTTACCATTATATAATTGATCTGAAACCTTCCATGGTCTCCAAGTGTCCTCCATGTGTACAGCTTTCTTTCATGATTCTCAAACTAAATGTTAGTGATAATTAAATTATGCTCTTTGCAGAATCTTCCTCAAGTGATCTTCCACGGAACCCAAAGAAATCCTGGTCATATGTAAAGGCTGTTAGTGGCATCATTGTAGGTGTCCGGTCTTAGCGAATGAGACAAGAACTGAAACTGAGGGTAGCAAAACAGAAGCTGAAATGCTTAACTAAATTTTCAAATGTTCCTTTACAAAGGCAAACCCAGGAGAACTACCCCTGTTTAGTCCTCGTACCACTGAAAAGATGAACGAAATAAGTATTAGCGTCAGTGGCGTTGAGAAACAGCTGAAAATCGTTAAAATTGAAGAAAGGTCCAGGGCTTGATGGAATCCCTGTCATATTCTATACTGAATTTATGGCTGAGTCAGCCCTGCATCTAACTATGCACAGGTCGCATCCGTCTATAAGAAGAGTAGTGGAAGTGATCCACAAAACTACCATCCAGTATCCTTGACATCGATTTGTTCTGGAATCTTGGGACATATTTTGATCTCAGACATGCATTTTGAACAGAATGACCTTCTCAATGCCAACCAGCATCAATTTCAAAAACATTGATTATGTGAAACCAAACTCACACTTTTCTCACATAGCATACCGAAAGCTTTGGATCAAGGCAATCTGGTAGATACCGTATTTCTTGATTTCCAAAAAGCATTTGACTCAGTACCACATGTATGCTTATTATCAAAAGTACGATCATATGGGATATCAAGTGAAACTTGTGACCGAATTGATGACTTTTTGGTAGGGAGGACGCAGCATGTTATCTTGGATGGAGAGTCATTGTCAGATGTAGAAGTAACTTCAGGTGTGCCCCAGGGAATTGTGTTGGAACCTTTGCTGTTCATGTTGTATATTAATGACCTTTCAGATGATACAGTTATATATAATGAATTACTATATAAAAGAAGCTGCATAAATAATCAGTCAGATTGTGATAAGATTTCAAAGTGGTGCAGAGATTGGCAACTCGCTTTAAATGTTCATACGTTTAAAATTTTGCACTCCAGAAAACGGAAAACATGATATCCTAGACTATAATACCAATGAGTCTCTGTTGGAATCAGCCAACTTCTACAAATACCAGGGTGTAGCACTTTGTAGGGATATGAAATGGAATGATTACATAGGTTTAGTCATGGGTAAAACAGATCGTAGTCTTCAGTTTATTGATAGAATACTGTGGAAGTGCAGTCAATCTACAAGGAGATTTCGTACAAATCACTTGTGCAGCCAGTTCTAGAAAATTTCTCAAGTGTGTGGGATCCATACTGGTTAGGACTAACAGGTGCAATGCGAATGGTCACAGAGATACTGAAGGAACTGAACTGGAAGACTCTTCAAAATAGACGTAAACTATCCCGAGAAAGCCTATTAACAAAGTTTCAAGAACCAGCTTTAAATAAATACTCTAGGAATATGCTACAATCCCTTATATTTGGTCACATAGGGATTGTGAGGATAAGATTAGAATAATTACTGCAAGCACAATGGCATTCAGACAGTAATTCTTCCCGCACGGCATATGTGAATGGAACAGGAAGAAACCCAATAACTCTTACAATAGGACATACCCTCTGCTGTTGCACCTCACAGTGCTTTGCAGAATATAGATGTAGATGCAGAATTGTACCAGGCTGCTTCCTCTTCACCTCTGAATAACTACTGCAGTCTACATCCATACTGACAATTCCTTAATATTACAGGATTTATCCTACTGTCCACATGTCAGTCTTGTACAAGACTACATTCCAGATAGATACCTTCAGAAAAGGCTTAATAACACTTAAATTTATGTTAGATGGCAACAAATTCCTCTTTTTCAGAAATGCTTTCCTTGCAATGGCCAGTTTTCATTTTATATCCTCCCTACTTTGGCTACCATTAGTTGTTTTGCTGCCCAAATTGCAAAATTCATCTACTACTTTTAGTGTCTCTTTTCTTAATGTAATTTCTCTCAGATTATTTGATGTAATTCAAATACATTCCATTAGCCTTGTTTTGCTTTTGGTCATCTTATAACCTCTTTTCAAGACTGTATCCAATGTGTTATATGCTCTTCTAAGTTTTTGTTTCTTCTCCCTGAACTTTGATTCCTTCTCCCATTTTTTTTTTAGATTTCCTTTGTTGCTTATGCAAAGTAGAGATTGAATGATTTTGGTGATACACTACAGCCCTTTTTCATTCCAACTTGTTTTCAAGTTCTTTGACTCTTTGTAACTGCAGTCTGGTTTCTCTGCAAGTTGCAAATAACCATTAGTTCCCTTTATTTAATCCCTGCTGCCTCATAATCATCATCATCTTGGACAGTTTCCAGCCTCTAGCCGGGTCTGAATAGAACATTGGCTTCTCCATCATCTTCCGCCTTGTCACCATCTCTCTGTCTTCACCTTGGTCCACTCTTCTCCTTTCTTCTGGATGCATTCCTCTACTCCTTTCAGCCATTTGTCTCTCAGTTTTCCTCTTGGTCTCTTTCCTTCCAATTTCATCTCGTGTATCCTCCTGGGTATCCTCTTCTCCTCCATTCTCTTAAAGTGTCCATATCATCTCAGCCTTGTTTTCTCTATCTCCTCCTGTAATGGTTTCACCTTCATTAACTCTGATCCTCTCATTCCTTAACCTGTCTATGTTTGTCACTCCAATAATATTTCTCAAGAATTTCATCTCACTAGCTTGAATATTGCTTTTCTCTCTTCCTTTCATAACCCAGGTTTCTGATGCATATGTCAGGATCAGGACATAGTATGACTGGTATATAACCTTTTTACTGATTTGGGGTACATCCTTGCTCCATATCAGTCTTCTGACACACTTCCAAATGCTTCTGCTTTTCTCCCCCACTCGTTTATTTCACTGTCATTTTTTCCATCTTCCTATATCAGGCTTCCTAGGTACTTGAAACTCTCCACTCTCCTAAATTGTTCCCCACCAATTGTTATTCCAGTTGTTCCTCTCTCCTTCTTTCTTGTTGTGATAATCATCTCACTCTTACTTATACTAAATTTCATCCCATATTCTTGTACTTTTCGTTCAAGCCATGTTGCTCTTCTCTCATTCTTCTTTCTAATCTTGCCCGAATTCATGATTCCAAAATTTTCTCAAAAATCTTTATACAGTCACTCATTAAAGTTATCCCCTGATAGTTCTTGCACTCTTTCCTATTTCCCTTCTTAAAGATTGGGTCAATTATTCCCTTTTTCCAGTCTTCTGGGATCATCTTCTGTCTCCACACAATTTTCATTACTCGATATAGCCATTGTGTCCCCACCTCTCCTGCTGCTCTCACCTTCTCTACACTTAGCTCATCCAGACCTGGTGACTTCCCTCCCTTCATCTTTCCCAATGCCTCTTCCACTTCTCTCCATGTAAGGTCTTTTTCTATTTGCTGCTCCTCCTCTTTTTTCTCCTCGTCTTGTTCCTCCTCATCCAGGTCTCCATTTGGGTTCAGGAGTTTTTCAAAATACACCTTCCACGTATTCTTGAGTTCCTCCATATTCTCCACATCTTGTCCACATTTGTTCACCATTTGAGCATAATCTGTCATACCGTTCTTCCCCTTACTTTTAATCATCCCAAATTACACCTTTTTCTGAACCTTCACTATGCTCCGTCATTCTGGTCCACTGTTCCATCCACTTTATTCTTTCCTCTGCCACCTCTCTTTTTGCGTATTTCTTTCTTGCCTGACATTCTTCTCTTGTCTCTACTGTTCTCTTCTGGAACCATACCATAAAGGCTCTATTCTTCTTCTGTACTATATCCTTTGTTTTATCATTCCACCAGGGTGTTTCTTTCCATCTCCTTTTGTTGCTTGTCCTCCCATGTATTGCTTCTGCTGCACTTATTAATGTTCGCTTGAATCTACCCCATTCCTCTTCTACCATTTTTGGTTCATCCTTTGCAATGCTTTCCTTTACTACTAGTAGGTACTGTAGCCTGCTTTCTTCCTCCTTCAACTTCCATACCTTCATACGTCTTTCCTAGTTTTCTGTCCCTTTAATATCCTTAGTCCCTCTCAGGTTCATTACTAGCAAACGGTTGTTGCTATCCAAGGCCTCTGATGGTATTACCTTAATGTCAATGATGATCCTATTCATCTCATTATCGTACATGAAGTAATAAACTATCAACTTTCTCTTTAAGACTTGACTGTACTCTCTTCCTGAACCAAGAGTTCCCAACCAGCAAGCCATTCCTTTGACAGAACTCCAATAGTCTTTCACCTTCCTCATTTCGACAGCCCCAACCCTCTGGTCCAAGCACATTTTCACAGCCTTGTCTTTCTCTTCCAACGTGTGCGTTTAAATTCCGCATTACTACCATATTCTTTGTTCCCATCTGCTTCTGCATTTCCCTTTCAAACTCTTGCTTCCCCTCAGAAGTGCAACCCACCTGCTGCGCATATACTTGTATTACCTCTGTGGTTCTGCCCTTGAGTGATATTTTGGTCTTCATCATCCTATCACTTATTCTCTTCACTTCCACTTTTAATCCATCTCTTACTACTATCGCAACTCCATTTCTCCTTCCCTCCTCATTTCCACTCCAGTACAATCGGTAGCCTTTCCTCAGTTCTTTCCTTCCTTCTCCTTTCCATCTCATTTCAGCTAACACCAATAGGTCTAACTTCTTTATTTCCATCATGTCTACCATCTCTTCCGCCTTTCCAGTCAATGTTTGTATATTTAATGTTCCAAATCTTAGTCCTTGTTTGTAGCCAGTTCATTGTTGATTAAATCCATCCTTTCCAAGGCCCGTCCTATTTTTGAAAGCAGAAATCATAATCCACTACTGGCTTGCTGGACCTATCATAGCTTCACCGGAGCCCCGATATCTGTCACTTTTCAGGGTTCCTGTAGGAGCTTCACTGCTACCATAGCAGTCCCGGGGCACACACTGTACCTCGCTTCTACAGGCAATCTCCTACTTCACGCCATTGCCCATCTCCCACGACTAGGACGAGGGGTTGGACCTACATAATTAAAAAAGTGCATCCCTGTCAACACTGTAAAAAAAAACTTTCTATATGTCTACAAATATTATAAATTATATAGTTTTGCCTCTCTTTAACCTAACCTATCTTCTGAGATAAGTCGAAAAGTCTTCCTCTTAAGCAGCTTCTACAAGTTTTTTTTCCCATTCTACTGTGAATAATTTGTTTCAAATATTTTGCTAACATGAGTTATTTAACTGATAGTTCAGTAAAAGTCATTCCTGTTGACACTTGCTTTCTTTGGAACTGGAACTATTACATTCTTCTTGTAATCTGAGGGTATTTTGCCCGTCGTGTATAGCTTGCTCATTAGATGGAATAGTTTTGTCATGGCTGGCTCTCCCAAGGATTTTTTCAAGTCTTATTTGTGTGAATATCTTAAGTTGGGCCCCACACAAGCAGTTTTTCCAGAATCCATGCTGATTCTTTTTCGGTCTTGTGATTTGTGACTCCATGCCTGATTGGTATGTTTCTTTTTAGATCTGTATCTTTTTTTACTTTGCATCTTATGTGTTATGATCTAATTAGAATTCAAAAGTGTTTTAGTACTGTTACCTTTCCTAGAGTTTCTTTATTGTGTGGTAAAACACACCCAGTTTCATTGTGAGCCCTATTTGCTCCTCACCAAATTATTGTTGTATTAGATTAAAGCTAAAAGGAGGACAAACATGCTTCTCTTTTCTGCAGGTAGTACTAACAGGTGACCACTTTAATTTCTGGACCATGTCGAAAGTTTTCCATTGAAGAAATTTCTTTATTTTTTGTAATTCTTTTGAATTAAAATCCCCTGTTATCATAGTATACTATGTTAATATAAGAATTTCTTACTGTCCCGGTACTGATGATATCATGAATAATATACCTTTGTTTTGTGAAAGATATACCATGAGAGTAACTTCTTTTTGTTTCTAATGTGTAGATTGCAATTTTCATTTTCATATTTTGAATAAAGATAGTATGAGTTTGAAAATTTGCATTTGCGTTTATATGTGTGTGAATGTTTTCAGAAGGGAAGATCAGATCGAAGAATGCAACATTTAAGCCGAAGAAAAAGTCAACCAACCTCATTAACAAAGATTTGAAGAAATGGAAACCAAAGAGTAAAGTTGGAAGGATTGTTTTAAAAAACTTGCCATTTAAGGTATTTCATAACAGTATTATAGCTTTTGTGACAAGTCATGTAAACTATTTTGTTGCTGCCTGTAACAAGCAGTCAGTTTCTGTTTCTTTTTCAATGATGCAGACTATTAACTATAGTAGAGTATTAATTATTGTAGAGTATGATTGTGCTATTGTGTTGATTTATACACTATTGAATTTATAACCAGGATACAATCTGTCACATTAATTGTAACAAAATGAAACTTGTGGTTTCATAGCAGTGAGTTGAAGTAGTTGCTTAAATCCACACTGTAGCGGCACCACCGTTTAGGATCCGGAAAGTTAGTTTTGTGCAATATTCAGAGCACGAGATACAGCCAGGTGTGGCCGGATTGCAGTAAGTTACGCATACCAGCAGTTGCAAAGGCAAATAGATTCCACAGGGGTGTAGAACTGCCAGAGAGGGCACACACAGCAGTTTCCATGGTGCAAGTCACAGGCAGAAGAGGGCCACTGGCCAACCTAAGTGTTATGCGTACATGACGCGAACCGTGTGCTTGGCAAAACAGAGGCGCACAGCCAAGTATAAATAGGTGTCATTTTCTAACGAGATTCATTCAAGTGTGGCAGCTCTCCTGGACGGTGAGGTGTGTCACACCGCCGGGCTACACGCAGCAACAGATGGGGCAACATTGTCTCAGTCCACGGCAGGTCATTAGTTCAACGCTCTGAGGCCGACGCAGAGTCTGCTTCGAATATCGCACAAAACTAGCTTCCCCTATCTTAAACGGTGGTGCCGCTACAATCCTTTTTCTTGCACAATCACATACAAAAGCAATACTGAAGTCACTGCATATAACTAATTTATGCTGCTTCCTATAAAGTGAACAAAAACCCTCTCTAGCTTGAACAGAAATGCTCTGAAGTCAGAGTTGAGGACCTATAAACAACAATTAGAAGTTTAGTTTCACTAAATTCAACTGCCCTTGCACAACATTCAGTACCTGTTCAATGCAGTGCCGTGATACACCTAGGGACTCAAATGGAATACTGTTTTTTATGTACATGACCACTCCCCCCATTCTGCTAAGAACTCCTTTAAAAACAGCCAGCTAATCTGTATCCTGGTAAAGGAAGCCTCTGAATTGTCAAATTATTTAAGTGGTAATCTGATAAACCAATAACGTCAGAGTCAATATCTATAAGCATTTATCCCTAATACCTCTTATGTTTTGATGAAATATGCTAATTCCTTCTCTATTTGGATACCTGCCCTCCTCTGAAGGTGATCCCTTTGTTACAGCAATTTCCTTTAAGCAAGAACACCTATCAGCTGTCTGGACCACTTCAGCAAAGAATCCCTTCTCTGGCTAATACCCAGTCACTCATCTTATTTCCTAAATGCTACCTGAACCATGGAATCAACCCCATTGACCTAACTATAAAAATTCTTTTCTATGGATCCCACCACTCTTATCACAATGACCTTCACCTTTTCAGATTCTGCCAGACCATGTCCCTCACAAACCTGGTGCTGCAAAAACACATTTCCATGGCATAGGTTTCCCAGAACTACCTCTGCTCCCTCCGCAAGATACTTCTTCCGTGCAATATCTAGTTCATATATCACATCTCTGAAACTGAATCCCTTGCTCTCCAGCACCAGCATTCCTGATACCACCTCCGTAGTAAGTTATCCAACCTGATGATACCCTGCTGTTGCCACTATCCAACCCCTGTACTTCCCACAGTGTATCTCCTCGTCAACCCCTCATAATGCCCAGACCCTGCCTAGCTGACCTTTACAACTTTCCGCACTCATCCCCCAAAACTCCCTACAACACTACACCAAATCTAGAGCCAAAATGATCTGGGAACACCATTGTTAATCTTTCCACCAAAAACCGCAGCCTGGCAGGAGTCTCAGTCCTATCTAAAGGTCTCAGCTTCAGTTCTACACCCAAATTGACCTATTCTCCCTCTTCCAATTCCAGCAATGAAAACACTTGTCCCAAGCCAACTTGATCTCAGCATGTTATAGTCTTAGGTGGAGATTTCAGTTTACCAGATATAGACTGGGACACTCAGATGTTTAGAATGGGTGCTAGGGACAGAGCATCGAGTGACATTATACTGAGTGCACTGTCCGAAAATTACCTCGAGCAATTAAACAGAGAACCGACTCGTGGAGATAACATCTTGGACCTACTGATAACAAACAGACCCAAACTTTTCGACTCTGTAAGTGCAGAACAGGGAATCGGTGATCATAAGGCCATTGCAGCATCCCTGAATATGGAAGTAAATAGGAATATAAAGAAAGGGAGGAAGGTTTATCTGTTTAGCAAGAGTAATAGGAGGCAGATTTCAGACTACCTAACAGATCAAAACGAAAATTTCTGTTTCGACACTGACAATGTTGAGTGTTTATGGAGAAAGTTCAAGGCAATCGTAAAATGCATTTTAGACAGATACTTGCTGAGTAAAACTGTGAGGGATGGGAAAAACCCACCGTGGTTCAACAAAAAAGTTAGGAAACTACTGCGAAAGCAAAGAGAGCTTCACTGCAAGTTTAAATGCAGCCAAAACCTCTCAGACAAACAGAAGCTAAACGATGTCAAAGTTAGCGTAAGGAGGGCTATGCGTGAAGCGTTCTGTGAATTCTATGTACTGACTTGACAGAAAATCCTAGGAAGTTCTGGTCTTATGTTAAATCAGTAAGTGGCTCGAAACAGCATATCCAGACACTCTGGGATGATGATGGCATTGAAACAGAGGATGACACACGTAAAGTTGAAATACTAAACACCTTTTTCCAAAGCTGTTTCACAGAGGAAGACCGCACTGCAGTTCCTTCTCTAAATCCTCGCACAAACGAAAAAATGGCTGACATTGAAATGAGTGTCCCAGGAATAGAAAAGCAACTGGAATCACTCAACAGAGGAAAGTCCACTGGACCTGACGGGATACCAATTCGATTCTACACAGAGTACGCGAAAGAACTTGCCCCCCTTCTAACAGCTGTGTACCACAAGTCTCTAGAGGAACGGAAGGTTCCAAATGATTGGAAAAGAGCACAGGTAGTCCCAGTCTTCCAAGAAGGGTCATCGAGCAGATGCGCAAAACTATAGACCTATATCTCTGACATTGGTCTGTTGTAGAATTTTAGAACATGTTTTTTGCTCTCGTATCATGTCATTTCTGGAAACCCAGAATCTACTCTGTAGAAATCAACATGGATTCCCGAAACAGCGATCGTGTGAGACCCAACTCGCTTTATTTGTTCATGAGACCTAGAAATTATTAGATACAGGCTCCCAGGTAGATGCCATTGTTCTTGACTTCCAGAAGGCGTTCGATACAGTTCCGCACTGTCACCTGATAAACAAAGTAAGAGCCTACGGAATATCAGACCAGCTGTGTGGCTGGATTGAAGAGTTTGTAGCAAACAGAACACAGCATGTTGTTCTCAATGGAGAGATGTCTACAGACGTTAAAGTAACCTCTGGCGTGCCACAGGGGAGTGTTATGGGACTATTGCTTTTCACAATATATATAAATGACCTGGTAGATAGTGTCGGAAGTTCCATGCGGCTTTTCGCGGATGACGCTGTAGTATACAGAGAAGTTGCAGCATTAGAAAATTGTAGCGAAATGCAGGAAGATCTGCAGTGGATGGGCACTTGGTGCAGGGAGTGGCAACTGACCCTTAACATAGACAAAGGTAAAGTATTGCGAATACATAGAAAGAAGGATCCTTTATTGTTTGATTATATGATAGCGGAACAAACACTGGTAGCAGTTACGTCTGTAAAATATCTGCGAGTATGCGTGTGGAATGATTTGAAGTGGAATGACCATATAAAATTAATTGTTGGTAAGGAGGGTGCCAGGTTTCGATTCATTGGGAGAGTCCTTAGAAAATGTAGTCCATCAACAAAGGAGGTGGCTTACAAAACACTCGTTCGACCTACACTTGAGTATTGCTCATCATTGTGGGATCTGTACCAAGTCGGGTTGACAGAGGAGATAGAGAAGATCCAAAGAAGAGCAGCGCGCTTCGTCACAGGGTTATTTGGTAAGCGTGATAGCGTTATGGAGATGTTTAGCAAACTCAAGTGGCAGACTCTGCAAGAGAGGCACTCTGCATCGCGGTGTAGCTTGCTGTCCAGGTTTTGAGAGGGTGCGTTTCTGGATGAGGTATCAAATATATTGCTTCCCCCTACTTATCCCTCCCAAGGAGAACACGAATGTAAAATTAGAGAGATTCAAGCGCGCGCAGGGGCTTTCCAGCAGTCGATCTTCCCGCAAACCATACGCGACTGGAACAGGAAAGCGAGGTAATGACAGTGGCACGTAAAGTGCCCTCTGCCACACACCGTTGGGTGGCTTGCGGAGTATAGATGTAGATGTAGATGTAGAATCCCAACACTGAAACCTGGCTCTCCCAGTTTGTTCCACCATCCAACCGTGATCCTCCCACCTAACGATCCCCTGTTGCCATCCAGGGATTTATTACCTTCTCAACATCTTTCCCAAAGTCCCTTCCTAAGAACACTAAACCTTCAGCAGAAGAAAAGACAGCCATACACAACCTCAGAACAGATCCTCAACTAAAGGCAAAGGTTCCATTGCTGTATTTATGAACTACAGTGACTATCTAGGGGATATCTTTCCTAGGTGTCTGACTCCTCCAACTATAAATTCAGCAAGAGTGATCCCATCCCAGAAGTCCACCCTAACTTCCAGTCCCAGCTTAAAATGCTAGGCCTTCCAGAACCTCTCCCCTGAAGCTATTTCCTTCCTCTTCCCGATGACACCGCACACATGCACATTCTAGATGCCCCCCCCCCCCCCCTTAAAAAAAAAGCTGCTAACCCAACAATCCTGGACACCCTATTGTCGTTAGGTATTGTGCTTCCTCTGACAGAAATTTGGCCGTCAGTGACAAAACCTACAATCAGTTGCCCAGGATCTAGCATTGTACATTAATCATACAATGTAAGCTTTCACGGGCGGTATTGTCTTCACTTAAAACTTTCGAGCTGATAGGCCGTGGTCGAAGTATAAAACTCTCTCCTGACGTTTCGTCTCCGACTGCGGGAGACATCCTCGGAGGTAAAGCGGCGAACTGCAGTTCGCCGCTTTACCTCCGAGGATGTCTCCCGCAGTCGGAGACGAAACGTCAGGAGAGAGTTTTATACTTCGACCACGGCCTATCAGCCCGGAAGTTTTAAGTGAAGTTGTACATTAATGATACCAACCACTTCCTCTACTGACTCTCCACCATCCCTGCCTGTTTACCTCCTGGATCCCTACTTATCACTGTTGATGCCATTTTCTTATACTACGTCACCACTCATCCCAGTGAGCTTATGATATTCAACACTACTGCTCCTAATATACTTCAGGCTTTAAGCCCACTACCTCATTTTTCATATTCCTTATCAACTTTATCCAAACACACAACTCCCTTTTATTTGAAGGGAAGGTATGCAGACAAATCTGTGACACAGCCATGGCCATCTGCATGGCACCTTCCTATGCTGACCTGTTTATGGGCCATCCCGTAAGAAACCCTCCTAATCTCCCAAAATCCTAAACTCCCGGTCTACTTCAAAATCATTGTTGATATATTCATGACCTGGAACCAGGACCAAGACATTCTTTTCTCATTTCTTCACAACCTCAACACCTTCTCTCATGTCTGATTCACCTAGTCCTCCTTAATCGAGTGTGCCAACTAAGTAGATGTTGACCTCCTCCTCTCTGATGGCTCTGTCCACACCTCTGTCACCATTAAACCCACCAACCGCCAAAAGTACACGTATTTCAACTGCTGCCATACCTTCCACACCAAAAAATCCCTCCAATACAGCCTGGCCACCTGTGGACGGCATATCTGCATTGGTAAGCACTCCCTTGCCAACCATGCTGAAGATCTCCCAAAGGTCTTCACAGACAGGCACTACCCCCCCCCCCCCTCCCCATTGCCCCTCCCCCCAGGCCTAGTCTGCAAACAGATTTCCTGTGCCATATCCCACACACACCCAAGCATCCCACCACCCCTGAGAACTTGCTACAAAGAAGTGTCCCCTTTGCCACCAATTGCCACCTTAGACTGGAACAAATTCTTCATAAAGCACTGATTACCTATCATCATGCCCTGAAATGAGGAACATCCTACTAGGATGCTTCTCTAACTGCCTAAAGTGGTTTCCCATCACCCACCCAACCTCCATAATGCCCTAGTCCATTCCTATGCTACTTCCAATCCCAGCCCCTTGGCACAGGGATCATATCCCCGTGGAAGACCCAGGTGCAAGATCTGCCCAATTGACCCACCCAGCATTTCCTATTCCAGTTATTTCACATGCTTGCCAAACCCCATGAGAGGCTGAGCCAGCTGTGAAAGCAGCTATGTTATATACTAGCTGTGATGCAGTTTTCTATATGGGTTTGACTACCAACTAGCTGTTCACCAGGATGAATAACCATTGCCAAACTGTGGCCAAGAGCAAAGTGGACCATCCTGTTGCACAACATGCAGCCGAACATAACATGCTTGATTTTAATGTCGGCTTCACGACCTGGGCATCTGGATCCTCCACTTTGCCACCAACTTTTCTGAGCCACACAGGTGGGAGTTATCCCTACAACACAGTTTCTGCTCCCAAAATTATCCTGCCCTTAGCCTACGATAACCTACTGTCACCACAGGCTCCACCCAGCAGTATCCAATCCCTCTGTCCTATTATCTCCTCCCAGTTCATGTCCTCTCATCTTCAGTGTGCTCTTTTTGTGCAAAAGCATCCCCCAGTCTTTTCCTCATTTGCTCCTCTCCTTCTCCGCTACATATTTGCCCCCCCCCCCCCCCCCCCCTCTCCCTTCCCCACAATCTCATAATGCTGTCTTTTAGTCTCTCCATGCTCCACCAGACAGCTATCTTCCCTCTCCCCACCTGTACTGTGCTATCCCTCCTCCTTCCCTGCCCCATTCCTGATTGCTGCTTTTGTTCAACCTAGCTGTTGCAGTCTGGCTGGAGCAGCTGGAGATAGCGGACATGCGTGCAGGTGGTGTGCCTGCTTGTGTGAATGTGTGTGTATGTGTGTGTGTGTTTTCCTTTCTTTTCTGAAAAGGGCTTTGACGGAAAGTGTAGTGTGTAACAGTTTTCTCATCATGCCAGTCTGCAGTTCGTCCAGAATGCCAGTGCCCCTATTGTAAATTTTATTCGGTGGAATGAGCATACTTTACAGAATACCTCCGTCAAAAGATGCAGTGTCACAACAGAAAAACTTCATCAGTTTATGAGAATCAAGGGAATTTCAGTTCAACGGCGCACCTGTGAGCCTCACATACCGTATTTACTCGAATCTAAGCCGCACTAGAATCTAAGCCGCACCTGAAAAATGAGACTCGAAATGAAGGAAAAAAATTTTTCCCGAATCTAAGCCGCACCTCTGAAATTTGAGACTCGAAATTCAAATCGAAACAAAGTTGGTCCATTGTAATATGAGACACAATTTAGGTCGAATGAATGATGATACAGCTACAGTAGTTTGGTTCGAGTCGTAAGCTTAGCAGTTAAGCTTTACCAGGTAGCCATTGCTATGCGTCAGGTGCTCCGTCCGTATTTATACGGGTACTCATCCTTTTTCGCGTACTTCGTCTGGTTTGAATTGATTACTTATTTTTCTTTGATCTGATAAGTTCCGTTCTCTTTGTTATAAGTGTTTACGTCACTTTAAGCTGAAAATGCATTACTGTACTGTGTCATGCATTGTTTGTCGCATTCTGATAATGAGTGTTTACGACCTGTTGCCACTCGCGGCATGGCTTGCTTTTGTGCACGCTACCACCGCTTACAATTAAAAAAAAAGAAAAAAAGAGAGGAATCGTCTCATTAGTGAAACAATGACAAGAGACTGCTGTGTTATTACGTACACTGCTGCTTTCTTTGATAATGATCAACAAGAACCAAATAATAGACAGCGTATGATAAAAGATGTTCTGAATGAGAGTTTAGCGAAAATTTTTCTCCGTTTGAAAATCTTTGCAGACGCCTCTTTAGTACATTACATTCTGCACTGAAATTAGAGTCATCTTAGATTTAAAAATCTAGTCAATTGCCGTGCTTCATTTTTGACTGTATCACTATTTGGCATAAGAATAATACGAATATAAACATGACATGATATGTATATTCTTCTGCGTTTGCTGTTGTCTCACTCTAGTTTCGTAGTTTATTAGGCAGACAGGATTTAAATGAGTTAGCAGCAAACACGAAAGAATACATGGCAAAATGTTTATATTGGTATTATTCTTATGGTGAAGGGAATACTGCATGCGATTCACAATTCATAAAAGTTCCTATAAGGAACCATCTTTTCTCACAGGTAGGAAAAAATTCAGAACGTAGAGTTGGCCGTATTGACAAACATCCCAAACAGTCTTGCCAGTCAGATTTTCGTAGTACATTGAAATGGTGCTACATTCGAAGATGGACAATACGGAATTTGTATTTACTTCGTTGGATAATGTATGAAAATGCAGTGGTCAAAACTCGAGGCGGAGAAAAAAGCTGGTCTGCCACCTTTTTTTTTTTTTAATATATTTACTGACGGAGAGGGCTCGGCGCCAGTATTTATCTTTGTGCCTGCAAAGCATGCCTGTGTAGCGCTACATATATTCAATTGCAGAAGTTTGTTGTGGCGGCACCTACCAACATTTTTCAGAACTTCCGCTTAATTTGCACTCGATTCTAAGCCGCAGGCGGTTTTTTGTATTACAAAAACCGGAAAAAAAGTGCGGCTTAGATTCGAGTAAATACGGTAGTTAGGACAAGTGCCGGTGAGAGGATTTCTTGTGAAATTTTTCTGGAACCCTTATCCAAAAATTTACCTTGAGCAATTGAAGAATCATCTTGTGATGTTAACCTTTTACATCTTAACTTTTCATGTGTGTGTGTGTGTGTGTGTGTGTGTGTATGTATGTGTGTGTGTGTGTCTCTCTCTTCTTATGTGCGCCTATCGATGACTAAGTGCTTCTGCTTTTTTGTGAGTGGTCACCTATAATCCAAAAGTATTTTTATATAGTGCTGGCTTTCATGGCCAATACTTGCATCCGTGGTGAATTTTGTTAAATGGGCATTAGGCCTTGTCTAAGGCATGTTTCTGTGTCTAAAGTTCCACCTTGTAAAACTGATGATGTCTACTGCATTAGGAAACAATGTGTTAGGCATAGAAACATGCCTTAGACCAAAATCTGCTGCTCATAAGAAATGAGCATCCGAACACATGAGGATTGTGATAGAGAAGGCGAATGATCGTCTTATTGGGAGAATTTTGGGAAAGTGTGGTTCATCTATAGTGGCGAACATGAACGATTGGCTTCAGTTTATTGTGAGAATTTTAGGAAAATGTGGTTCATCTGTAAAGGAGATTGCATATAGGATGCTAGTGCGACCTATTCTTGAGTACTGCTCGAGTATTTGGGATTCGGACCAGGTTGGATTAAAGAAAGACACTGAAGTAATTCAGAGGTGATCTGCTAGATTTGTTACTGTTAGGTTTGAACAACACTCAAGTATTATGGAGATGCTTCTGGAAATCAAATGGGAGTCCCTGGAGGGATGGAAACATTGTTTTCAAGGAACACTATTGAGAAAATTTAGAGAACCTGCTTTTGGAGCTGACTGCAGAATGATTCTACTGCCACCAACATATATTTTGTGTAATGATCTCGGATAGGTTGGTCCGAACTCCGGAGATGGGAACTTGCTCTTCAATATATCCTCTCTTCCCGTTATCCACCAGGCCTCAATCTCCGCTAATTTCAAGTTGCCGCCACTCATACCTCACCTGTCATTCAACAACATATTTGCCTCTGCACTTCTGCCTCGACTGACATCTCTGCCCAAACTCTTTGTCTTTAAATATGTCTGCTTGTGTCTGTATATGTGTGGATGGATATGTGTGTGTGTGCGAGTGTATACCCGTCCTTTTTTCCCCCTAAGGTAAGTCTTTCCGCTCCCGGGATTGGAATGACTCCTTACCCTCTCCCTTAAAACCCACATCCTTTCGTCTTTCCCTCTCCTTCCCTCTTTCCTGATGAGGCAACAGTTTGTTGCGAAAGCTTGAATTTTGTGTGTATGTTTGTGTTTGTTGGTGTGTCTGTCGACCTGCCAGCACTTTCATTTGGTAAGTCACATCATCTTTGTTTTTAGATATATATTTCCTACGTGGAATGTTTCCCTCTATTATAACCAGAGAGAGAGAGAGAGAGAGAGAGAAACATAATAGTGTTTGTGTGGCGAACATCTGTATCTTTTACATATTTCAGTAACAGTGATGTTGATTATGCTTACAAATAAGCTAAAGAATAGTAGTCAGCATTAGTGAAAAATAAAAGTTGTATTATTCAGCTTTTGCATTTGTGTGAATAGATGTATCAGCGTGATTGCTAAAGATATGTATCACATTCTTCAATTATTTGTATCGATCTGTTACGTTACATAGATGGTCTGTGAGCATAATAGTGGGGAATGACATCAAAAAGGAGTATGACAGAGAGAGACTGAAATACTAAATTCCTTGTTCCAAAATTTTTTCATTGAGTAAGATCATTCTCCAGTTCCTCCTCTAAACTGCCTTGTGACCAGCAGAATGACAGATGTTGAAATAAATGATCAAGGAACAGAAAACAAACTAAAATTGCTCAAGGAAATGCGATTGAACCTGAAAGGATACCTAAATGTTTCAAAGTAGAGTATGTGATGGAACTTGCTCCTTGACTAACAGCAGTGCACTGTAGGTTGCTATAAGAGCAAGCCATTCCCAGTGAATGGAAAAACATGTAAGCCACTCCCGTTTTCAAGGAGGGTTGTTGAACAGGCGACAAAACTATAGGCCTATATTGCTGATGTTGCTATGTTACACAGTTTTGGAACATGTTTTATCCTCTCTTAGTATGACATTTCTTGAGACTGAAAATCTCCTCTGTAGGAATCAACATGGATTCTGCTCACCCCACCCACCCCATATTATGTCATTATAAGATTGTAGACAGTCACTGAAAGTATCTGCATCCATAAATTATCCGGTAGTATGCATAGAGGGCAATTTAAAGTGAAACAACATAAAACTATTTGAGACTGAGCTTCATTGGAAGAATTCTCAGGAAGTGTACTCAATCCATGAAGAAGGCAGCTTACAAACCCTCATTTGATCAATACCATATTCATTTGATAGAGGAAACAGAGAAGACTGGATGAAAAGCAGCATGGTCTGTCACATGTTCAGTTAATAAATGCAAGAGCATCATGGAGGTGCTAAACGAACACCAGCGGTAGATATTACAATGTAGGTGTTGTGCATCACACTGTGGTTTGCTGTTAAAATTCTGAGAGCATACATTTGTAGAAGAGTCGAGCAATGTATTGCTTCCTCCTATGTATATCACATTAAAGACCATGGAGATCTAATCGGAGAAATTTGAGCTCACATGGAGACTTCCGACAATTGCTCTTCCTCTTGAGCCGTTCTGACCAGTTCCAGTGGAAGATTATAAAATAGTCATTTTTCACAAGGAAGGTTATTGATGTTGATTTTCTGAGATGCATTTTACAAGAAGAGTCTAGCAGCTTATTACTGCTTCACACGTTCTTCTCATGATGTTACTGTGACGAAAATTGTGTAGAGGTTTACTGGCAGTTTCTTCCTGGTAACGGTTTGTCAGCGTGATCACGTGACATTTGCCAGTGGAGCAGGAAAGAGGAAAATAATAGTGGACCGTAAAGTAGCCTTTGCCGTATGTTGTAATGTGGCTTTCAGAGTATTTATGTAGATCTAGACATTTATTACAAATGTTTGTTACACTCAGAAAATCCAGCAGTAACAGTATATATTTCATTGCTTTCCAGGCATCCAGAGAAGATATACAGAAACTTCTACTTGCATATGGTGACCTTAGAGAAGTGAAACTACTTGAGAGACCAGATGGTTCTCCAGTAGGGTGTGGATTTGTACAGTTCACAAGGAAAGAAAGTGCAGAAAAAGCAATTAAAATGTGTAATAACTTAGATTTTATGGGTGAGTGTGTAAGAGACTTCTCATATTTACAATTTTTTTGATTTTTTTGTGTTTGAGCTCCAGGATATTTTGGAAAAAAAAAGATTGGTTTATCTTACTTGTGTCACATACAATGTGTGTTTATTTTACAGTTATTTTGTAACCAACAAATTATAATCCTACTAGACTTCTAAAATATTTTAAAATTTATGTCTGATTAGCCCTTAATGGCTACAAACTTGCCTAATTGCAGTAGCAAAAACATGTTGTGTTTGTGTTTTGGAAGAGCAGTATGTGAATTCTGGTTTATCAACTTTATCTAGATACTGACATGTACAGAAAAAGAATCAACTGTGGTCATAATTAAAAGAGGAATGTGACAGTGATTTGTTGCAATCAAGGTGGATAACACACCTTGACTGCAAAAAATCAGTGCCATATTTCTCTTTTAATTCTCTGGCCATTGGCACAAGGAATATTGTTATGGAAAGATGTGCTGTCTATAATCATTGGAGAGAAAGGTGATGGTGCTTAGAATCGCCGAAGTTGGAACAAATATTCAGTTTAGGTATGGAGGGATGGAAGTTGCCAATCATTGGCCTGCAGAAATGAATGGAAAGACAAGGCACCTCACCTTTAGCCCTACACCCAAATTTAACCATGCTGGACTTGTCAAAGATATAGTCTCCTTCTCCTAATCCCTGCAGTGGAAGCACTTCTTTGCCACCAATCCCTCCAACTGTAACTACCCTAATTCCAACATTGAACCCTGCCTCTTCCAGTTAATACCAGCATCCAACTGTGATCCACCGCCCCATGTAACTGCCCACTGGAATTCCTTACCTCCAACTTCGCCTCACCATCCTTCCCCAGGTCCCTTCCTCAGGACACCAACTTTTCAGTAGAAGAAAGAACTGCCATGCATGACCTCAAAATGAATCCATAGCTAACTATCCTACCTGCAGACAAAGGTTCCACCACTGTTATGAATCGCAGTGACTACCTGGCAGCAGGCCTCCGCCAATTATCTGGCTCCTCTACCTATAAACTCTGCCTGAGTGAGCCCATCCTAGAAGGCCAACACAACCTCCAGTCCCCGCTTAAAGCCATAGGTCCTTCCCAGAGCCTCTCCCATGAATCTTGTTTCCCTCCTCACCACTGTGACATCCCGCACACCCATCTTCTACATGCTCCCCTAAATCCACAAACCCGACAATTGTGGACACCCACTGTGCTGGTTGTTGTGCCCCCACTGAAAGAATTTAGCCCTCATTGGCCAACACCTCCAACCACTTGCCTGCAATGTAGTCTCCCACATCACAACAACAAGTTCCTTCACCAACTCTCCACCATCCCCACCCCTTTACCTGCTGGATCTCTACTCGTCACTGTTGATGCCCCTCCCTATACACCAACATCCCTCATGCCCATGGTCTTACTGCTATTAAACACTACGTTTCCCAACGTCTTTCAGACTCCAAACCAACTACCTCATTCCTCATACACCTTACTAACTTTATCCTAACCCACAGCTACTTCTCCTTTAAAGGGGATGTGTTCAAACAAATCCACAGCACAGCCATGGGCACATGCATGGCACCCTCCTATGACAACCTTTTTATGGGCCTTCTACAGCAGACCTTCCTACCCTCCAAAAACACCAAACTTCTTGTCTGATTCAGGTTAATTGATGAGATCTTCATGATCTGGACTAAGATCCAAGACAACCTTTCTTCATTCCTTCACAACCTCAACACCTTTTCTCTTCACATGGTCCTTCTCAACATTCCTAGATGTTGACCACCTCCTCTCTGATGGCTCCAACCACACCTCTGTCCGCATTAAACCCACCAACCACCAATAGTACTTGCATTTTGGCAGCTGTCACCTCTTTCACACCAAAAAAATCTCTCCTATACAGCTTGGCCAGCTGGGGATGGCGAATCTGCAGTGACAAAAACTCCATTGCTCAGTACGTTGAGGATCTCACCAAGGCCTTCACAGACAGGCACTATCCCCCTGGCCTAGTCCGCAAACAGATCTCTCACACCATTTCCCCTCATAACCCCAATCCTCCCACCACCGCCAGGAACCAGCCACAAAGGGGTGTCCCCATCATCACCCAGTACCACCCTAGACTGGAACAAATGAACCACATCCTTTGCCAGGGCATTGATTACTTATCATCATACCCTGAAATGAGGGACATTCTACCGGAGATAGTTCCCACCCCTCCTAATGTGGTGTTCCATCACCCACCCAACCTCCACAACATCCTAGTCCATCCCTATGCCATTCCGAATCCCAACCCCTTGCCACAAGGGTCATACCCTTGGGAAGACCCAGGTGTAAAACCTGCCCAATCCACCCACCCAGCACTTCCTATTCCAATCCTTTCACAGGCTTACCTAACCCATCAGAGGCTGAGCCACCTGTGAAAGCAGCTGTGCTATATATCAGTTGTGATGCAATTATTGCACAGCTTTCTATATTGGTATGACTACCAACCAGCTGTCCACCAGGATGAACAGCCAACACCAACCTGTGGCCAAGAGCAAAGTAGACCAACATGTTACACAACATGCAGCTGAACATAACACACTTGATTTTTATGGCTGATTCACTACCTGAGCTGTCTGGATCCTTCCTTCTACCACCAGCTTTTCCAAACTGCACAGATGGGAGTTATCCTTACAATGCATTCTCTGCTCCTATAATTATTTTGGTCTCAACCTACAGTAACATGCTGTCCCCACACTCTCTACCCAACAGTTTCCACTGCCTCTGCCCTATCATTCCTCCCCATTCTCATTTCCCACCCTGTTTATTTTCCACCCTCTGCCAACACATCCGTCTTGTCTTTCACCACTCCTCTCATTTTTTACTCCTTTTTTCCCCACCTCCCTGCCTTACAACCTCCTGGTGCTGCGCCTTTTGGTATTCTAGTGCCTGCACAGTCCACCAGACAGCACTCATGTTTCTCCCCACCCATACACTACTATGCCTTCTCCTTCCCTGCCCTCTCCAGACTGCTGCTTGCATCCCACATGATAGTTGCATTCTGGCCCAAAATGCTGGAGTTGGCAGTGATATATGAGGTGTGCTTGCTTGTGTGTGTGAATGCTGTGTGTCTGCTTTTGCTGATGAAGGCTGTGGCCAAAAGCTTTATGTAAGTCTTTTAATTGTGCCTGTCTGCAACTTAACGTGTCTTCTTTACAGTAAGTAGTAATCTGTCTTTTTCTGCAGTGTTAGTACAATTACTGCTGCAGACATTCATATTACTTGTCTTCACACTGCATATACAGCATAATTGCTCGTATCTGGTCAAGTACTACTGAGCATTGAATTTCTTTACCTTGAATTTCTTTTTCCTGTTAAGTGCACACACCTTGTTTTTGGGTAGGTGAGTCTGGCTGATAGAAGTCTTTGCCCTGATGCTCACCCTGGTACCCACAAGTAAATGGCAGGAAAAGCAAGGGACTGATGACCATGACATAGCAGTTTAGTGCCTTCCCCCTCTTTAAACCAACCAGGAAAAGCAATGATGGGGCAAAATCATCTTTGTCACCAATATCAAATAGTAGCTTTTTACAGCTATCATTTGCAGGCTTCTCTCCTATAATTTTATTAATTCAATAGCATTAATATTTAGCTGTGATTAATTTATACTTCTCACTGTTTGGTGAATGGCAGTGCCCGTAACATCCTATTAAACTATATACTGGCATTGGTTGTTCACAAGCTTGCCAAATGTGTTCATTTTCTATTATGTCAAGCATTTGAATCAACAGTCCATCAGTTTAGCAGTTGAAATGCCCTCTCTGTTGCCAGCATAACGTGTGTTCCATAAGTTCACGTGCATGTTGCATCACCCAGATTTCTTGTCCCATCATGAGCTGCAACTCACGGCCTGGCACAGGCAGCCAGAGTCAGTGTGTGTGTGTGTGTGTGTGTGTGTGTGTGTGTGTGTGTGTATGGTTCTTGTTAGGTAAGTAGGCATGGGGAAGATTTTTATTACTCTATTCTTGCCATGGTTCAGAGTCCTTATTCGTCTGTAGGTTTCCTATAACTTGCTGGATAAGTCAGTTCAAAGGCCAGAGGAAGACAAAGGCATCCCACTCCCTATAATATCATGTGAGGTATTCATATCAGCCTGTGGGGTGTTTACATCTCTATCTTCACTGTCAAGAAGTGACAAGGTGATTGATATATCACCCTTTCACGACCTCACAGTAAAGTATCAAGCACAAGCTGCAGGAATGTTTCAGTCCATTTTCTTGTTCCTTATTCTCTAAATAATATTTGTCATGGTGAGAAAAATGTTTATGAATATGGCAAATCGTTTATTATCTCTTTGAATCGATGCAAATAATCAAACATTGTGCCTTGTTTTTTTGGAACAGTATAAGCATTTAAAACAGTTCAAACTCCCTTAACACTCACTCATATGGATTTGCTTTTGTGTAGAATTTGGGAATGAGAATCTGTGTACTGATTGTTTCATTGAGAAATCTTTTCCATTTGTCGCCTCTGAACTGATGTGTATTGTGTGACAGTAGGTTTCCAGGCTTGTCAATCTTCATCAGATAATCTTTATGAATATGCTCGATAATAGACATCTCACTTTACCTATTAAGGAATTTGCTTTGAGTACTTTGAAGTGACAATGTACAGCAATAACATATAATTTATGCCTCCCTGATCTGTTGGTAGGCATCCATGAATATTGACTGCTACAGTTGTTCGTGGAATAAGACGTCATGCAATGACTTAGTAGGATTGTTTCTTCACATATAACGAATGTTTTTATCACATTCTATAACATGTGTCTTATTCCAGGAAAATATCAATATCCATTCAATTTGTTTCCACACTTCATCACACCAGATTGTCCCCATTGTCTTCAAGATTAATTTTTGAAAAGGGTAGTTTGCTACTCATGATATAGTGAAGATGCTGAGTTGCAGACAGGCACAACAAAAAGACTGCTAAACAACTAAGCTTTTGGCTTTGGTCCTCACGGTGTGTTGTAATCCTCTTGTGCCTGGTTCTAGGCCTGTTAACATGCAGACGGTGAATCTCTAAGTAGCATATTGTATAGATCAGTGTGAAAATTTCACAGTTTTTGAAATCTCCACCTGTGATTTCCCTTGCTCATGCAAAAGCTTTATCTGTGGTCGCTTTTCTAAATTAAGTTCGTTTCTTGTAGGCACAGTGCCGCAGTATCACCAATGTTACAGTTTTAAACAGGAAAAGAGCACTAGATTAGTGATATGTGTCCGCAACAAGTGGATGTAGCGAACTGATTAGTACACACAAAAACTTTCAAATGATGAATTATGTGACACAAGATATTTTATTGGCGGCTTAGAGGTGGATCATTGTTTCTGCTGACAAACTACTTTTTAAACGTAAGGGTTTATTTTTTACTGTTACAGATAATGCACAATTGCAAAATTTGTAGGATGCGCAATACTTTGGTCAAGGGTGTATTACACTTAAGCCAGTGACTGTATCCATTGTCACAAAAAGTGTGGCACCTCCATTTGTAATTGGGACAGCTTACTGCCTTATACCTATGGTTTCTGACTTAGAGCTTCTTTTAGATTCTTTAGTGGACAACTTCCGAAGTTTATGTTTCACTCAACAGCCTTAGTGACTGTGCTCACCAGATGCATGGGCCTCTTCTTGGGTGTGACTGGTTTTTTTTTTATCATTCATACAACTTGCTGTCTGGCATCTCCTGCTCTTATTGTTTTGTCACTAGGAACATTATGACATCTGCATTCCATTTGGTAGCTATCTCTCTCCACCAGTCATAATATATCGTATTCTCCTGTTTGGCAGTCACAAGCTTCAATTCTCACCTCTGTCTGCAATAGAGATCTCATGAACGAACACATAAGGACAGTAGTGGGAAAGTTGAATGGTCGACTTCGGTTTATTGGGACAAGTTTAGGAAAGTGTAGCTCACCTACAAAAGAGACTTTTTGTAGAACACTAATGCAACCAATTCTTGACTACTGCTGGAGAGTTTGGAATACTTACCAGCTCGAAGAAAGACCTCGAAACAGTTCAGACGTGTGCTGCTAGGTGTGTTACCAGTGGGTTTGACCAACATGTGAGTGCGGTAATTTAAATGGGAATCTGTGGAGGGAAGCCGATGTTCTTTTCGTGAAACAGTATTGAGAAAGATTACAGAAGGGACACTTGCAACAGAATACAGAAAAGTCCTAATGCCACCAACATACATCTAGCATAAGGACCTTGAAGACAAGGTAAGAGAAATAAGAGCTCATAGAGAAGCACGTAAACAGACATTTTTCTGCCTCTGCATTTGTAGGTGCCATATGATGGCTTGTGGAGTATCTATGCAGATGTAGATGGCACGTAACTTCTTTGTTTGTATCCAGTTTTGTGAGCTAACATACGTGATTTATGTCCAGTATGTATGCTTTTATCTTTTTTTCACCAAATTTAATCTGTTGGTTACTGCCAGAAATATCATCTGAATTTCTGTCTGAATGGTAATCGACTTCTCTTTGATTTTTTAGGTATTACATGTTTTTTAAAATTTGCATTATACTGCTGTAATAAATCATGGTTCTGGTGCTTTACTCTGTTTAAGTATTTTTCAATGTAAAGTTCCTCATATGCATTTATAAGCTTCCAGATTTAAAACTACTTTCCATACCTTTTCCTATATCTTTCTGACCAATATTTTACCAAGAAGATGTGCGAGAAATCCTCATAGGTTTCAAATCGGTCAGTTACTTCCGTGGCCAATAAGGTGCAATCACCCTGTGTGTATTTTCTGTCCATTACTCCAAATTCATGGTAGCAGTGATAAAAACCTCTGGGTGCAGTTCTCTTATGATAGTAAATGATCTAAAATGATTTTTTTGAATTGTGATGTCTTTGGCTCAAAGCCATTCCCTGTGTTAGTGGTTCAATTCAGATAATTTTATGAAGACAGAAACTACTACTGCACTCTTGCCACAAAAGAGACTGCAAGGAAACTGGCAGAGTAAAGTCAATGAAAACATATGCATTTGTAATAAGGGCTATGTGTGAAGTCTACAGTAATTTTCACAGTCATATGTTGGTGAAAGATCTGTCAGAAAATCTTTGGAAATTGTGGTTATACGTAAAGTCAGTGATGAGATGCAAACCTGCCATTCTATCTTTTATGGATCCATCTGGTTTTGAAACTGAAGACAGTAGAAAGTAGAAATTTTAAATTACACATTTAAAAAGGTATTCAAGCATGAATATACTGCTGTACCGGTGTATTACAACATCACATATGAGTCAGTGATATCGATATAAAAACTATCAGTATTGCAAAACAGTTAACTGCTTAAATCGAATGAGGCACCAAGCTCCATAGAATTCCAGTTACATTTTACATTGAATACACAGACTTAACTCCTTTTGTATCTATCTTTATCCAGAATTTGCAGAGCAAATAGTCCCGCATGACTTAAAAAAAGTGCATGCCACTCCTGGTTGCAAAAAGGGTGAAATATCGGATGCATAGGATTTCAAACCTGTATCACTAAACCCATCTGTTGCAGGGGCCTAGAGCGTATTTTAATCTCAAATGGTATGTTGTTCATGGAGTAAAATGAGTTTCTTTCAAAGGATCAATACGATTCAGGAAAATACACAGCTTGCTTTATTCATACACAACATCCTGCAAACAATAGATGGAGATGAACAGGTAGATTGTGTCTTCCTAGATTTCTAAAAGGCATTTAACGCTGTCTAACATTGTCTACTACTAATCAAGGTATGAGAATATGAAGTATCTTTGCAAATATGGATTGGCTCAATGAAAATTAGTTAATAGAACCCATCTTGCTTTATTGGATGGCAAATGTCCCACAGAAACAAACATAATGTTGGGTCTGCCCCAATGAAGTGCAATAAGACTGCTAAATGTTCTCAGTATGCATAAGTATTTCATCAGGTAGGATCAGCAGCACAATAAGGTTGTTTGTGTAACATGTTGTTGTCAATAGGAAATTTTTGATGTTGGACAGTAGTAAGGAAGTGCTGAAAGTCTTGGACAAAATTTCAGGATGAATTTGGGTTTTCTGTGATTGTCCTGGTTCATTAAGGCAAAGCCAAGGATGGCTTCTAAATCAAGGCCACAGCTGGCCACCTGTCCTATCCTCATAAACTACAGTACCTGTTGTATCCTCATAAACTACAGTACCTGTTGTATCCTCATAAAACTTGTTATGTGTATGGGGGGCTTATGTTTTGCCTTATCAATATGCATTTTATAAATTTTACAAATCCTATATCATTGTGAGATGATCCTTGGATGAATAAAGATTAATAAACAAGTAATATAAAAATTCGAATCTGTCACTTTCAGATGGACACTTGCAAAAGGACACACACATTTGGACCCCACAGCCATTATGAATCAAGACACAAAGAAATGACTGACATTAGCTGTCAATAGGCATTGATTAAATCACTGGGGAAAGTTGAAAATTTATGCTGGACTGGGAGTCGAAGCTGACTCTCCTGCTTACTAGGCAGATGCACTAACCATGGCACCATCTGGACACAGTGGTCATTGCAGCTACTTGGACTACCCTAATGTGCCTTCTGTCAGGTCCAAATTCTCAACTGATCCAAACACTACTGATGTAGTGCCCCTTGCCCATTATCCTCATTAATCATGCCATTTCCCATAAGAGTTCAAGTGTGGTGTGCATCTGCACTGAAGTGATCTATTGGTCATCCTCACCTTAATTATGTATGTGTTCTTTGCTCTTTTGGGCATGCCTGAAAGAACAGACACATTTTGATACTGTAGTCACTATGAATCAATACACAAAGAAATGACTGACATTAGTTGCTTGTTGGAATTGATTAAATCAATAGGGAAAGTTGAAAATTTATGCTGGACAGGGATTCGAACCCGGGTCTCTGGCTTACTAGCGAGATGCATGTCGAACACTGCACCACCTGGACACAGTGATCTTTACAACTACATGGACTACACTAGTACGCCTTGCGTCAGGCCCGAATCCTCAACTTATCCACACCTATACTTTCTTTGTGTTTTGACACATTCGTAGTGGCTGTGGGATCAAAGAGTGTCTGTTCTTTCGGTCATGTCTGAAAGAACATATATAATTAAGGTGAGGATGACCAATTGATCACTTCAGTGCAGATGTGCACCATGCTCGAACTCTTATGGAAATCAGTGAAATGCTGCGAGTAATGAGGACAGTGGCCAAAGGGTGCTACGTTAGTAGTGTATGGATAAGTTGAAAACCTGGGTCTGACGGGAGGCGTGCTAGGGTAGTCCGTGCAGCAGCGGTGACCACTGTGTCTAGATGGCACTGCGGTCAGCACAACTGCCTTGTAAACAGCAGACCCAGATTCAAATCCTGGCCTAGCAAAAATTTTCAACGTTCTCCATTTATTTAAAGAGTGCCCACTAACAACTAATGTCAGTCCTTTGTGACTTGATCAGTACAGTAAACAACCTGTATCTTTTGATGGTCAGAGAACTACTAACACTTCCTTTGATTCATATTACAGAGTTGGTTGATAATGAATAATTATTTATTATCATTTTTACAGTAAGGGCCATGCACAATCATGATGAAGTGGTTGTTAAAGCACTGCAAAGGCCTTCCTCAAATGATAAAGATGATACTACATTGTCTTGTTTTTATCAACTCAAAATAAAACAAAGAAAACCACATTTGCACAAATACAGGATGAGTTAAAAAGGACTTTACAACTTTGGACTGATATAAAAATTTATTGAGATAACTTACAGAATCAGTAGATGCGCCGTTTTTTAGCGAACAACCTCAAGTTTGATTCATGTAGTACATGAGTACCCCATTTTGCCACTAAGAGTGCCAGTGTAATGCACTGTTAAAAATGGCTACTTTCACTGGTGTGGAGTGTGCTCGCTGTGTGTTTTGGTTTCATGAAACAAACTCTGCAACAACTGTTTGGTGCCAATTTTGCACCGAATATGCTAAATAACCTCCAAATTGAAAGTGTATTGCTCTTTCTTCTTCATGGAGAAAACTGTCACTGGTAGTGTTTATCTGGATATGCTTGAGAACTTTTTAATTCCCCAGGTTGATGAAAATGACTGAGACAGGATTGTTTACTACCAGCTAGATTCCTCATGGAAGGTTTAGGTCACATGGTCACATCGCTGCCCAAACTGGACACCACTAGATTTGTTTCTCTGGGGTTTCATTAAAGAACATGTGTATGTTGCTCCCCTACCAAACAATTTAACCAACCTGAAAAAGGCCATCCCAATCGTCGCCTGCTTTTCCCTGCCATGGTCCTCCATCTGCCCGAACGGCGACCTAGGTCTGGGCTTTCCGTCGCTGTCCGCGTCCAGTCTCTGCTGTCGGAACTGGGGTCATTCCCTCTTCTGCCTCCCTTCCGGGTCCGTGCACCTACGCCTCCGTGGTGTTTGTCCCGACCGTCCGTCCGTCTGGACTTGGCACAGGGACCCAAGGACTCGGTTCCACCTGTGGCCCTCCGTCGCCGTTTTCTTGCGCTCCTCGCCTCATTCTCGGACTGTGAGACTGTCTACACTGATGGTTCCCTGGTTGATGGTCACACTGCCTACACTTTTGCTCACGCTGCCCATGTTGAGCAGCGCTCCTTGCCGGCTGGCTGCAGTATTTTTACTGCAGAGCTGGTGGCCATATTGCGCGCTCTTGAGCATATGCGTTTCTGCTCAGGTAGGTCCATCGTCATCTGCAGTGACTCCCTGAGCAGCCTTCAGGCCATCGACCGCTGCTATCCTTCTTCTCCTCTGGTGTCCTCTATTCAGGAGTCTGTTTCCGCCATTGCCCGTTCTGGTCGTTCGGTGGTCTTGGTTTGGACGCCAGGTCATGTTGGCATCCCGTGGAACGAACATGTTGACAGGCTGGCCAAAGGGGCGATCGACGCCCCAGCTTTGGAGATCGGCCTCACGGCTCGCGATCAGCAGCTGGTGTTGCGCCGTAAGGTGCTTGGGATGTGGTCTGCTGAGTGGCGAGGCATGACAGTGCCTAATAAACTGCGGGCTTTCAAGGAGACGACCGATGTGTGGCGCTCCTCCCTGCGGTCTTCTCGCAGGGACTCTGTCATCCTGTGTTGGCTCTGCATCGGCCATACATACCTGACGCACGGCCATCTTCTGCGTCAGGAGGATCTCCCCGTGTCGGTGTGGGTCCCGGCTGACAGTCGCCCACATTTTCTTGGAGTGTCCCCGACTGCGCACCCTCCGGCAGACTTTTACTCTCCTGGGCGCCTTGCCTTTGATTTTATGCGACGATGCCTCCATGGCTGACGATGTTTTACATTTTATCCGTGCTAGTCCTTTTTATGGATCCATTTAGGGGGGTCCTGCACCTTTCCCTTTCTGTGTCTTTTGTCCTCTCGTCTCTCCATATTTGTTGCTGTTTTGGTGTGTCGTCAGATGGTTGACTCTTTCCGTTTTTTTGTTCTTGTGGTCAGTCAACCAGTCTCCAGCCATCTTCTTTTCTTCTGTTTCTTTCTGTCTGGTGTTTGTCTGTACTCTTCTTTTCTGTAGTGTTCGTTGCCTAATTTGTGTTCTTTAGTGCCTGGGGGGGGGGGGGGGGGGGGAAGTCTCCTTCCCCTTGGGGTTTTATCTGCTCTGCGACTTTGTCTCGACTGTTTTTGGAATGCGGGACTGATGACCTTCGCTGTTTAGTCCCCCTTCAACATCCCAACAACCACCACCAACCTGAAAAATCGCGTCTATACTACCTTTCCAGAAAATCGGGTGTAACTTGTGCAATGAATGTGGGAAAAAATTAATTACTATTGGGGTGTTTGCCGCATCACAAATGGTAGTCATATCAAATCAAAATGACACTTCACACTTATATGTGAAACCTGAGGTTGTTTGGTACAAAGTGACACATCTACTGATGGTGTAAGTTATCTGAATAAATTTCTATTTAATTCCAAAGTTGTAAAGCCCTTTTTGACTCAATTTGTATATCAAAACATAATTATTGTAAACATGTCTTCTTGCAAGTGGGAAAACAGTTATCTCACTAGCACTTATTTTGTAACCATGCAACATTTGATAGCAAACTCGCAGCTGTTACATTGTCATTATACGTGCCCTCATATTTAATCTCCTTCACTTTAAGTTTGATTGTGCAGATCCTGTTTTGTACAGCTTTGAGATCAAGATCAACTTCATCATGTACCATTTTTAAATTCGATGCTGCTGATTCTTGCACTCTGTGTTTTCTAGCACAGTACCATGCTTAACTTTGAGTTCAGCCATTCTTTTCATTAGTTCTTATATTTCACAGACAGTGCCCTCCTTTCAGTTGGCAAATATCATTTTGAAACTATTTTGCAGGTGTGTATCATGTTCTTCATGCCATTCGTCTAACTTCTTACTCTGGGTTTCTTCTCCAGTAACTTTTTTTGCCCCCTCCTAGACATATGCTGATAGCCCATTTTTCCAGTTAGCCAATTTTCTTTGTACTGCCTCACACTGTTTTTAATTTTTTTGCTAAGAACCATCTCATGTTGTGCTGTCATTCAGTTATTTTTTTTTTCTTTTGTTTTTGGAAATTGGTTTATTTTCTGCAGTCATAAAACACTGTTTCACTCAACACATTTCACTGTGACACTGATAGTATCTGTTAGCATTTTTAATTAATTTATTGGCAGTGGTGAATATTTCAGATTAGGCATGGTTAAAAATTGTAGATTAAATTTTGGGTACAGAATGCCCACCTCTAATTCGAATTGTAATATCTAATCACTATTGAATTACAGTGAGAACAAAAAAATTGCTTGCTAAATGGCTTGTACACTGCTGTTTCTGATGTTTGTGAATGGTGCTATCACTGTTGCAGGAACATTAACCGTTTATTATTTAATACAGTTCCAAGTAGTTGTAATTACATAGGTGGCTTTTCTTTTCTTTTTATTTTAGGTAGGAAAATAACTGTAGACTGGGCTGTACCAAAAGCTGAATATATTTTGAAAAGAGCACCTAATGATTTTGCAACCACAGAAATTCATAAGCAAAGCCCTGACAATGCACTTGACATAAGTGAAGCTAGTGAGTCCGATGTTCCACCTGAAGCAGACCTTGCTGAGGCACAGAATCACCAACTCAAGAAAAAAATAAAGGTTTGTTGGATTTGAAATTAATCAGCTTTTTGAATCGTGATACCTTCTAGATATTTATGATTTAATTTGGAAGAACACTGCCCAAGTGTTTGAATTCTGGTCTGCTACACAGTGTAGTATTTCTGTGTTCACAAAGTAAGGGGTCAGAGGAACAGTCCAAATCAGATATGAGTGGGAGTAAGGATTTCATTCAATTTGTGTCTGACTTGATGGTCTGCTGCACTATAGGAATGTCCTTTTGGCTGTTAGCAACCCAAGACCCAGTATCCGACACCAGGTGGCAGTTGGCTTTGTCTGTCAGTCTAGAGTTGAAAGGTTGGTTTTTCCCTTATGAAGTATGCAGTAGGTGAGATACACAATACATGCTGGGCATTGTGGTCACATCTTCTAGGTTCACTTAAGGATTACAGACTTTCTAATGACATTGAGTATTTTCTAACATCATTTACCACAGTTGGGAATGTGAGAAGTCATGGCAGGAGGCAGCACTTTTCAGAGGAATGCTGTTGATAGGAAATGGGGATAGATTCGGTGAAAGCCTTGAATGTTTAAACAATCTTGGGTGTGGCTTGAAGTTTACAAAATCTGGGAGCTTGTCAGAAACTCTTGCTGGGTGTGGGAGGCAAGAGTAGCCCCTGTAGGGCAGAGTTCATGCAGGTGTAAAAGTGTTGCTTATTTCTTATTGGCAGTGGCTGATAAAGCTATTATTGCAATGTGGAAATGTTACGAAAATTTGCAATTTCATTCCTGTGAGCAGACATGGAATTCTGATTAGGCATTTCCAATTTTACAGGTGAGTGTTGCGATCTAGTGTGTGAGCTTTTGATTGGATGTGTTGTGCTGTGCATTCATACTGCGTGGTTGCCACACATAAGACATGGCACCCTCTTCTCGAACACCATGTGCCAATGTTCCAGTGGCGACATACTTCAAAGTGCTCATAGTGGGGGTGCCACAAGAGATGCAGCAGTCATACTGCTGGAGTCAACGGAGCCAATCAGGATGCATTTCCACATGATTAAGTCGTGTCGTCGTGGCCCAGAAGGGGAGTCATCTAGTTGGCCTCCTGGGATATGGAGTAGGTTTCCTCTCTGTCACAACGCTGTTACTGTGATAGTGCTTATGGGAGATGAACTTTGGCTATGGACCTGGACATTAATGATTATGCCAAGTTATGTTTCACCTTGTTTTCGTAATAAATCTTCTAAGTTGTAATTTATTCCGACTTTTCCATTTGGTAGTTTGTATTAAATAGTGCGATCATTAGCTAGCTGGAGGTGATATTTGATAATCAATGGTAATTAATGACATTTGTTCCCATCCCAATTTGAAATGCTTCATTTTTGGTGTGACTGTGACTTACATAGCAGTGAGCTGCTACTTTATTTTTGCCTTTGTGGATTTGTGCAGAAATTACAATATGCAGGTTCGAGGCAGTGTATTGACTGTTATTGGTGCATGTCTAACAGTCCAGTGGTCTAATCTCAGAATCCTCCTGAATGCAGTTAGATTGCCACATGGTAATTATCATTGCTATTAGAGTAGTGCCAATTGTAACAGTTTTCCAGGTCAAAACTGGGCTGAACCTTATTCTGATTGTTTTTGCTGTGTTGCAGTGCATAGAATTAATCTGGATGTGCTGGTCAACATTTTACTATGATTCAGCATTGTAGTGCACTGCGTAATTTATCTGGTGGACTACTCACATCTAGGAGGCTGTGGATCCTGGTTGCAAACGTGTGAGACTTTGGACGACACATTATCTTTGAGGGCAAATTGCAGAAATTTTTTCAACTGTTTTAATTTAGTACAATAATGGAATTTTATGAAATAAGCTTGTATATTCTTTAAGTGCACAAAAAAGAGGATATGTGCAAATGATGAAAAGTAAATGTTGAGACCTGGCAAGCATTTGATGGCTAATTTTTTTTCTGATATTTTGCAGTAGTAGTAGGTTTGAACAAAACTATTAGAAAATTCCAGTGATACGGTATTTGGTTACTGTTTGCAGTTTTACCATGCGCAGAAGTTTTACATACATGTAGTAATGAATGAATATGTTATGACAGTTGAAAACTTGTGCCAGATCGTGGCTGGACCCCATCTTAACCATTAGGCTATATGAGCATGCCTATAGGCCTTATTCAATCTCCTGTAGTCACTGATGATTCAGCCTGTGATTTCTGAACACTACATCCGGAGAAGATTCTCTCAAATGCATCTGGAAATACCATCACTGGGGAACAGATTTTAGTGATTTGAATTTTTGTGGTGTTTCAATTTCCTACTTGATGTTTATTGATAACCTGTTGAAGAGATTTGAACCAGTGTATAAAACTCTATTCTTAATCGTAGATTGGAATGCATCATCTGTATGGAAATTATTTTCAAGTCTATTGTTATAGTTGTGCATTTTGCAGCACATCCTAATTTCACTCTTACTACACACGTAAAAAAAGCTGTTGGCACCTGACATGATATTTACTTTTTATTGTACAGTTTTCCTAGCTGATTTCAAACCTGTAATACCATTTCGCTTTAATGTGTCAGGTTTTGAAAATATTTTATTTCTCATTGGATGCAGTTTGTAGGAAATTTTTCAGTTTCTGATTATTTTTTGTACAAGGCTGTAAATTCCCTTGGCACCATATCAAATGAAACCATTCTTTGCGTGCAGTTTATACATACATCTACACACTTTCATGTTCAGTTACTGTCATGTGGGCTCACATTGCGTGCTGGGGTAACTGTGTCCACTTGTTACACGGTTGGATAAAGATGGCAAACCGTAGCTATGCAGCATTTGGAATTCCTATGCCACGATGTGAGTTATGAAACTAAAGTTTTGAATTTAATTGTCTTTGCCAAACATCACTGGATTCTCCTGCAAAAGTTGTTGATTTGTAAATTATACAGGCCTTCCCTAAGTTTTTACCCAATTCCAAATGATCTCATTACTTTTCGATTACATACTGCAACTGCAGATGACATAGGTGATGAAGTAGTGCAAAAAGACATTTCTCTTTCATCACTTTCCAAGGACTCAAACTCTGACTACCAATCTGTTGAACTTACTTATCTGATAAATGATGTTGAACGTGCTTGTGTCAAGTACAGTTTCTCACTTTCAGTATGAACACAAAGTACGTATGCAGCCTCAGTGTGCTACGCAGCACTGAAGAGTGGTGACGCTTCATCAGTTCATATAAGATAGGTTTGAAGGCAGTATTATTACACAATGAAAAAAGATATGCATCAGTACCAGTTGTAAATTCTGTCCACATGTGAGAGACATATTATAGCCTGTTACTCATGAAAATATATCCTGCAGCAAGCACAAATGGTATATCTGCAGTGATAGATATTCTCATGGGAATGAAGGCAGGTTACATGTCTTAGAGGGACAGCAGAGGTAGAGAAACACCACTGCATCAATAAGAATTGGCCAGTCAGAGGTAAAATGCAGCCAGGATGTAAAACCATATTTCATGCCACCACTTCTATAAGGTGGACATTATGAAGTTCATAGAGATAAAATACATGTCAGAATGTAAAACTGTATTGCATGACCTACCATTGGTTGAACATGACAATGATTTCATGCCACGAATTATATAAACTGGGGTTCAAGAAGAATTTCGTAAGTGTGATGGAATAACACTTGCATGCATTTCAGAACCAGTGTAACAAGTTTCTCAAGTTGAGTTATGCAAAAGTAAAAGAAGGTGTGTTCATGGGTCCACAGATATGGAACATCATTGCTGTCAGCCACTTCCAAGACTTTCTGAGTGGTTTGAAAGACATGCATGAGTGGTATTTAGGTCAGCCAAACCAAGCCCCTCGGAAATTATAAGTCTATTAAGATGTTGTGCAAAAGAAGTTTAGTATGTATAGACACTTTTATTGCATTCATCTCCTTGCCTCATGTTTTGACTTCTTCCCCATGAACCCCTCCCCCCCATGAACCATGGACCTTGCCGTTGGTGGAGAGGCTTGCGTGCCTCAGCGATACAGATGGCCGTACCGTAGGTGCAACCACAACGGAGGGGTATCTGTTGAGAGGCCAGACAAACGTATGGTTCCTGAAGAGAGGCAGCAGCCTTTTCAGTAGTTGCAGGGGCAATAGTCTGGATGATTGACTGATCTGGCCTTGTAACACTAACTAAAATGGCCTTGCTGTGCTGGTACTGCGAACGGCTGAAAGCAAGGGGAAACTACAGCCGTAATTTTTTCCGAGGGCATGCAGCTTTACTGTATGGTTAAATGATGATGGCGTCCTCTTGGGTAAAATATTCCGGAGGTAAAATAGTCCCCCATTCGGATCTCCGGGCAGGGACTACTCAAGAGGACGTTGTTATCAGGAGAAAGAAAACTGGCGTTCTACGGATCGGAGGTGGAATGTCAGATCCCTTAAACGAGCAGGTAGGTTAGAAAATTTAAAAAGGGAAATGGATAGGTTAAAGTTAGATACAGTGGGAATTAGTGAAGTTCAGTGGCAGGAGGAACAAGACTTGTGGTCAGCTGAATACAGGGTTATAAATACAAAATCAAATAGAGGTAATGCAGGAGTAGGTTTAATAATGAATAAAAAAATAGGCGTACGGGTAAGCTACTACAAACAGCATAGTGAACGCATTATTGTGGCCAAGATAGACACGAAGCCCACGCCTACTACAGTAGTACAAGTTTATATGCCAACTAGCTCTGCAGATGATGAAGAAATTGAAGAAATGTATGATGAGATAAAAGAAATTATTCAGATAGTGAAGGGAGACGAAAATTTAATAGTCATGGGTGACTGGATTTCGAGTGTCGGAAAAGGGAGAGAAGGAAACGTAGTAGGTGAATATGGATTGGGGCTAAGAAATGAAAGAGGAAGCCGTCTGGTAGAATTTTGCACAGAGCATAACTTAATCATAGCAAACACTTGGTTCAAGAATCATAAAAGAAGGTTGTAATCATGGAAGAATCCCAGAGATACTAAAAGGTGTCAGATAGATTATATAATGGTAAGACAAAGATTTAGGAACCAGGTTTTAAATTGTAAGACATTTCCAGGGGCAGATGTGGACTCTGACCACAATCTATTGGTTATGCACTGCAGACTAAAATTGAAGAAACTGCAAAAAGGTGGGAATTTAAGGAGATGGGACCTGGATAAGCTGACTAAACCAGAGGTTGTACAGAGTTTCAGGGAGAGCATAAGGGAACAATTGACAGCAGTGGGGGAAAGAAATACAGTAGAAGAAGAATGGGTAGCTCTGAGGGATGAAGTAGTGAAGGCAGCAGAGGATGAAGTAGGTAAAAAGACGAGGGCTAGTAGAAATCCTTGGGTAACAGAAGAAATATTGAATTTAATTGATGAAAGGAGAAAATATAAAAATGCAGTAAATGAAGCAGGGAAAAAGGAATACAAACGTCTCAAAAATGAGATCGACAGAAAGTGCAAAATGGCTAAGCAGGGATGGCTAGAGGACAAATGTAAGGATGTGGAGGCTTATCTCACTAGGGGTAAGATAGATACTGCCTACAGGAAAATTAAAGAGACCTTTGGAGAAAAGAGAACCACTTGTATGAATATCAAGAGCTCAGATGGAAACACAGTTCTAAGCAAAGAAGGGAAAGCAGAAAGGTGGAAGGAGTATATAGAGGGTTTATATAGGGGCGATATACTTGAGGACAATATTATAGAAATGGAAGAGAATGTAGATGAAGATGAAATGGGAGATGCGATACTGCGTGAAGAGTTTGACAGAGCACTGAAAGACCTGAGCCGAAACAAGGCCCGGGAGTAGACAACATTCCATTAGAACTACTGACGGCCTTGGGAGAGCCAGTCCTGACAAAACTCTACCATCTGGTGAGGAAGATGTATGAGACAGGCGAAGTACCGTCAGACTTCAAGAAGAACACAATAATTCCAATACCAAAGAAAGCAGGTGTTGACAGATGTGAAAATTACCGAACTGTCAGTTTAATAAGTCACAGCTGCAAAATACTAACACGAATTCTGTACAGACAAATGGAAAAACTGGTAGAAGCGAACCTCGGGGAAGATCAGTTTGGATTCAATAGAAATATTGGAACACGTAAGGCAATACTGACCTTACAACTTATCTTAGAAGAAAGATTAAGGAAAGGCAAACCTACGTTTCTAGCATTTGTAGACTTAGAGAAAGCTTTTGACAATGTTGACTGGAATACTCTCTTCCAAATTCTAAAGGCGGCAGGGGTAAAATACAGGGAGCAAAAGGCTATTTACAATTTGTACAGAAACCAGATGGCAGATATAAGAGTCGAGGGACATGAAAGGGAAGCAGTGGTTGGGAAGGGAGTGAGACAGGGTTGTAGCCTCTCGCTGATGTTATTCAATCTGTATATTGAGCAAGCAGTAAATGAAACAAAAGAAAAATTTGGAGTAGGTATTAAAATCCATGGAGAAGAAATAAAAACTTTGAGGTTCGCTGATGACATTGTAATTCTGTCAGAGACAGCAAATGACTTAGAAGCGCAGTTGAATGGAATGGACATTGTCTTGAAAGGAGGATATAAGATGAACATCAACAAAAGCAAAACGAGGATAATGGAATGTAGTCAAATTAAGTCGGGTGATGCTGAGGGAATTAGATTAGGAAATGAGACACTTAAAGTAGTAAAGGAGTTTTGCAATTTGGGGAGCAAAAGAACTGATGATGGTCGAAGTAGAGAAGATATAAAATGTAGACTGGCAATGGCAAGGGAAACGTTTCTGAAAAAGAGAAATTTGTTAACATCGAGTATAGATTTAAGTGTCAGGAAGTCATTTCTGAAAGTATTTGATGGAGTGTAGCCATGTATGGAAGTGAAACATGGACGATAAATAGTTTGGACAGGAAGAGAATAGAAGCTTTCGAAATGTGGTGCTACAGAAGAATGCTGAAGATTAGATGGGTAGATCACGTAACTAATGAGGAGGTATTGAATAGAATTGGGGAGAAGAGGAGTTTGTGCCACAACTTGACGAGAAGAAGGGACCGGTTGGTAGGACATGTTCTGAGGCATCTAGGGATCACAAATTTAGCATTGGAGGGCAGCGTGGAGGGTAAAAGTCGTAGAGGGAGACCAAGAGATGAATACACTAAGCAGATTCAGAAGGATGTAGGTTGCAGTAGGTACTGGGAGATGAAGAAACTTGCACAGGATAGGGTAGCATGGAGAGCTGCATCAAACCAGTCTCAGGACTGAAGACAACAACAACAACAACCCCATGAACCTAAGTTCTGTCAGTGACAGTAATAGTCACACTTTTGGAGCTATTGGAGAGCAGCGGAGTTGGCTGAGTACTGCTACAAAATTTAGTGTGACACACCACATGTTCATCACAAATGCTAGTCTACAGGTAAGAAATTGAAACCAAAAACACCTTAATATTCACACTCAGTCTTTCTTGTATTGTGTGCCCATTGATCTCTACTTTTGGTACTTATAAAATCATTTTTATTTGTTCAGAATTCCATAATATGACTTTTTGTAAGATTAAAAAGTTATATTAATTACTGCGAATGAGTTGTAAACCTATTCAGTATTCTCTTGATTGTGTTTGGCATGTGCTCTATAACAGTGTAATTGTATCAACAAATGTCACAGTTTTTTAAGAGTTCTTATGTATTTTTTTGTAAATCATTTATTTAGGTCAAGATTAGGAGAGGGTCAAGTACTGAACCTTGCATAACACCATATTTAATGTTTCCCACTCTTAATTTAGTTTTATTACTGTGGTAATATGTGTTAAGTGACCCTCTTATTTTCTGATGTTGTGATATGACTCCATCTATGTAAGGGATACATTTAATGACATAATGTTTTAATTTCGCTTCTAGAATATGATCTGACAATTGAAGGCATGCAAGTTTACAGAAAAAGCCACCAGGGTAATTTTTCTTATTTAGTGCTGTCAAAACTTAGTTTGTGAGGTCACATATTACTTTCTTTGTAGATATCTTTTACAGTAACCAGACTGAGCTGTTGTTAAAAGGTGAGTGTCAGGAAAATGGTTCATTATTCTGATTCTGTTGAAAGCTGTATTCTTTTTTTTTTTTTTTTTTTTGTTTTTTTTAAAAAAAGAAAGAAAAGAAAAAAGAGAGGAGATAGGGAGAGAGACAGGTCACTAACTTATCTCCACTTCGTAAGTTGATATCATTGTTGCGTATTTTAGTAAAGATACCCTGACTGATTAACTGATTACAAAAGTAAGCCAATAGTAGCACAAGATTTCAGTACTTTGGTTGAAATACCACAATAGCCACAAGAATTAATGTTTTTCGGTTACCTAATGATTTTTATGATCTCTCTAACTGTTATATTTGCAAAACTGAAGCCTGTTGCTATCTATATTAATGTAATGGACCTGCTTTCACTGCTCCGTTTTTTGGCCCTGTGTCTTCAACTGTGATGTTAGGAAGTATTATTGAATTTGGTGGTCAGTGATTTGAATATAACCTCACTTGTCACAGTTAGTATTATCTAGAAATCGAGTGTTACTGTTTCTTACCAAACCCATTGCTACTATGACCCAGGGTCTGACCAGTACATTTCTCATCATCCAGTGCCACCCAGGTCGTGAATTGTTGAATTGTATACCTTGCCAGGTCTACAGATACTCTGGTTATACCCTGAAATGAATGGTATCCTACCTCTACCTGTATCCCCTAAAGTAAAATTTCATACTACATCCACCCCACACAATGTCCACCCCTATGACACACCTGTTTCCAAACTTGCACTCCAAGAATCATTCCCCTGTAGATGAGACAGGTGTAAGATCTAGCCCAATGACTCATCCAGCAATTCCTATTGTAGTTTTGTAATAGGCAGTTCGTATCTGATGATGCATACGCTGTAAGTGAAAGTGCCCTGGTAAGTGTAAGTATTGTATAACATTATATATGAGCATGCCTGGCTATTGCCAAACAGACTAACTGCAAGTTTTACTACTTTGTTTCTGTATGTGTGACACAGACTTGATTTCCCATCTGTTCTCAAACCAGCTCCATCTGCTGCTTCCCCTTCCCATTTCGTGGAGTTTGTGATTATTGCTTCTCCTGACCAACCCTTTCCTCGCCTCATATATAGGGCTGCAACGCCGGCCGCGGTGGTCTCGCGGTTAAGGTGCTCAGTCCGGAACCGCGCGACTGCTACGGTCGCAGGTTCTAATCCTGCCTCGGGCATGGATGTGTGTGATGTCCTTAGGTTAGTTAGGTTTAAGTAGTTCTAAGTTCTAGGGGACTAATGACCACAGAAGTTAAGTCCCATAGTGCTCAGAGCCATTTTTTAGGGCTCCAACACACAGATATATGTGCATTGTGGAGGTGGGGGTACAGATGGATGCTACTCATATACATAACTGCAACACACAGAGAGCTGTGTGTGTGTGTGTGTGTGTGTGTGTGTGTGTGTGTGTGTGTGTGTGTGTGTGTGTGTTTCCTAATTTGAAGTACAATTTAAATACATATGTATGTGTCAGTGTCAGTGTATTTAAAATATTTTGATCATCTTAATGTGTTACTAATTCAAAGTTATTTTGTGGGATAATATGTAAAAATAAAGGAAAGGCAACCTCTCAACTGTAGCTGACTGACATGTGGTGCATAGAAAAATACAATAAAAAACAATATTTACACCAGCTTTCAAGCTCAAGCTCCAGCTGTTTTTCTAGTAAAAACACACACACACACACACACACACACAAGGCTGACCGTTGATTATACCTTGTACAGCCTTCCGCCACCCCATCTGGGCATTCTCCCTCCCTCTCTCTCCCCTCCTCCTTCCCTCTCTTTCTTCTTTTCTCCCCCACTCCCCCCTCTCCCTTTTTCTACCTCTTAAATGCTCTGCCTCTGAACTCCTCTCATCTTGTTGTGTAGCTCCTGAGTCATCTGTTGGGGTACCTGCCTCACACTGTCCAGCTACCAACTCCTTGCCTCATGCGTTCTTCCCTACTCCCGCCCTACCTCCATCTGTCCAGGCAGTGGCTATCAATAATCAACAGTTAGTGTTGCAGTTGCGTTTGGGGATCTGTGTGGTTGTGTGTGTGTGTGAATGTGCTAGAGAAAGAGCAAGAACTTGAAAGCTAATGCAAATACTATATTTTATTACTTGTTACTATGTGCCACATATCAGTCAGCTGTAGGTGAGTGACTGCCTTTCCTTTTTTATGTGTTATTCCATTCTTGAGTTTCTGTTATTGTTATAAAGTTATTTGATGCTTATTCTCATTGTATATGTAATTGGTAATTGATGAAATAAAGCTATAAAGTCTGTTGCACTTGGCCAGCAGTTTGACTCTCTACAATATTATGAAAACTGCTTGTGTGGTCTCCTGATTGTCATAATGGTATTGTGCATATAACACACTCTTATGCAAGATGATTTCTTTTCACAGAAGAAAAATAAGAGTTACGATCTCCATACCAAAAATATGTCAAATTCAACAGTGAAAAGTCAGCAATATTCTCCTAAAATTGAACAGGATGAAGCAGGTTGGTTCCAGCATTATTTTTATCTCATCCAGTAAATATACAGATTAATTAAAATATGTACCTATTTCTATGTTTTTGTTTCCCCAAAACAGGAAATTTCATAACCAATACAGAAGGCTTCAAGCAGGAGCATGAATCATTAGATACTAAAAAGGATGTCAGCAACACTACAGATGAAATAAAAAATGAAAATAGTGAATCATTTAAAAAAGAGAAGAAAGAAAGGAAGATGGAAAAACGTCCAAAGAAAAAGGGAAGATTGATAGTTAGGAATCTCTCATTTAAGGTGAGTGTGAAATGTAGTTTATTAACCTGTTAATGTTTTTTGCCTCCTGTATTTAATTAGCAGGCTACATCTAAAAGAGGGAAAAGTTCATTGTCCCTAGATATTCCTCACTTTTCAAACTGTACATTGTTATGGAGTATTGGCCAGGTATTTCACTTAGCTTTTAAAAAGTAATACCTTGTTTGAATTGGGAAAAGCAAATCGACACATGCCTAACAATAGGTGTATCTCAAAAATTGTGACAGGGCTTCATTACAAAACATCACTGTTGTCAGATTTACCCAGATGGCTTGTGAGATGAATAACATCCTAAGAGTGTTCAGTTCATTGACATTTCTGTTAATGTACTGAAAGACGCAATCCAGAAAAAGGTCTTGTGTGATCTCTTAATGATAAACAAGAAATATGAAATTCAAAGGCTGACAGCTAATCCAAAATATACAGCTGCTGTACCTATAGCAAAAACAGTAATGAATGAAACTGGCACTATATAACATTATATCAGTGAAAATACTCAGTATTTTAAAATATGATATAATATGGATAGATAAAAAGAAATATGTTCACCAGGTGACAGTAGAAGAAAACTGTATAATAGATATACTAATGTGCAAACTTTCAGAGCTAGTGGCTTCTTCTTCTGGCATCAGGGTTGAAGGGATAGGAAGATAGATAAAGGAAAAGGAGTGATGACATTTGGGAAATGAGAAGTGTTACAAAAAAGTTGCCCAGAACCGTGGATCAGGGAAACTTACTAGCTGGGTTCAGTCCAGTAAGTCTCTCCTGACCAAGGGTTCTGGGAATTTGTCGTAACTCTCCTGTTTTCTAAACTTAGCTCGTCCTTTACCTTCTCCCCTATTCATTTCCCTTCAACCCTTCTGCCAGAAGGAGGAGGCACTGGCTCTGAGTACTTTTCTCCTGGCACTGCTCGGTGACTCTATGAGATTAGACATTCTACAATCATCTGTCATGTGGCAGATATATACAGTGCCCTCTACAGAAGCTGAAATATTTGCTAGCATTCAAGTAAGTCAGTTGGTTAGCTAGTTAGTTTGTTAGTTATTTGCATATTCTATGCATCAAAATTGCAAACTCTCGCATTGATATGGAACAAGTCAATTTTACAATTATGAATCACTTTCTCAGTGCAAAATATAGCAACATGCTGCCCATTTAAATGATTTATTAAGATTTTCTTTCTTCTTCTTCTTCCTCCTCTCCTCCTCTTTCTCCTCCTCCTCGTTCCCCCCCCCCCCCCCCCCCCCCCCTCTCTCTCTCTCTCTCTCTCTCTCTCTCTCTCTCTCTCTCTCTCTCTCTTTTGGGTTCCGTATGTCAATCAATAAAATCGGAACCATTCTAGGGTCACTTTGTTGTATTTCTGTCTGTCTGTCTGTTCAACTGTTCAAAACCCCGTTTCTCAGGAACGGATAGACATATCAAGTTGAAATTTATGTCACATATGAAGGGCTTGGGTTCCTTAGCAGTGAAAATATGTGAAGCTTCTAAATTCATGCAGTCAAAAGCTATGGCCATTTACGTCACATACTTTGATACCCACAAACTTACTCATTAAAACCTAGAGGGTTCTCCCCTGATGTAGACTCAAGAAATTTCACAAGAAGAAAGGTTTCACAGCACAAGTAAAGGAAAAAATCAGAAAATTGTTAATTTGTAATTATTTCTTGTGAAAAGAATATTTCTTTTGTTATTTGTTATCTTACTTAAAACTTGAAATTAAAATATTCTTGAAAGTCTTGGAATCCCTGTCACTGATATCTTGCCAGTATCAGATGTCAATAATAGACTAAAATAGTTGTTATCTTACTTCAAACTTGAAATTAAAATATTCTTGAAAGTCTTGGAATCGCTGTCACTGATACCTTGCCAGTATCAGATGTCAATAACAGACTAAAATAGTTAAGATCCTCTATTCCTGAAATGGATAAACTGTCTACATGCAAAACTGAGTTTGTATGGAACCCACAGTGCACGAGTCCTACTCACACTTGTACCATTTTTTCAATGTATCTTATCTGTGATCATTCTCTCTCTCTCTCTCTCTCTCTCTCTCTCTCTCTCCCCCCCTCCCCCTCCCCCTCCCTCCCTCCCCCCCTCTCTCCCTCTCCCTCCCCCTTTCTCTTTTACACACACACACACACACACACACACACACACACACACACACAAACATCATATTACTACACATTCATAAATTCTTGTATGGAGTAGGAGGAGGTGTGAAGCAGATATGATTTCAGTTTGTGTTTGAAATGAATTTTATAACCAATTAAATTCTTTGCATCCAGGGTATGTGGTCAAAGATTTTTTTGGCTGAATATCTCATGTCTACATCTACTTTATTAGCCTCCAAATTACAGTTAAGTTCCTCAAACCTCCTTCAAGCTGTTTCTCTACTGTTCTGCTTGTGAAGAATGAATGGGAAAAATGAGCACTTAAATCTTTATGTGCAACCTCTGATTTCTCTTATATTATTGTGATTATCATGTCTCTCTATGTAGGTAGGTGCCAACAGAATACTTTATCAGTCAGAGGAGAAAGTTGGTGATTGAAATTTCATGAGGAGATCTAGTAGTAATGAAAAACACCTTTGTTTTAATGATTGCGACCCCAATTCATGCATTATGTCCTTGCCACTCTCTCCCCAATTCGCAGTAATATGAAATAAGCTGCCCTTCTTTGAACTTTTTTGATGTCCTCTGTCAGTCCTATATGAAGCGGGTCCCACAATGCACGGCAGTACTCCAGAAGAGGGTGGACGAGTGTAGTCTAAGCAGTCTCTTTAGTTGACCTGCTGCAGTTTCTAAGTGTTCTGCCAATAAATCACAGTCTTTGGTTCGCTTTACTCACAACATCATGTATGAGATCATTGCAATTTAAGTTAATCATAATTATAACCCCTAAGTATTCAAATAAAAGCACCACTAATTGTAACCCCCAAGTATTTAGTTGAATTTTACAGCCTTTAGACTTGTGTGAATTATTGTGTGACCAAAATTTAGTGGATTGCTTCTAGCACTTTTTTTTTTTTAAGTATACGCTTTTCAGTCAATTGCCACTTTTTGCACCATACAGATATCTTGTCTAAATCATCTTGCAATTGGTTTTGATCATTTGATTACTTTACATCATCTGCAAACAATCTAAGAAGGCAGCTCAGATAATCTTCTATGTCATTTATGTAGATGAGGAACAGCATAGGGCCCATAACACTTTCTTGGGGAATGCCAGATATTACTTCTGTTTTACTTGATGATTTTCCATCAGTTACTCTGAACTGTGATTTTTCTGGCAGAAAATCACAAACCCAGTCACACATTTAGGGGGATACTCCATAGGCTTGCAATTTGATGAGAAGATGCTTGTGAGGAACTATGTCGAAAGCGTTATGCAAATCTAAAAATATGGAACCTTTTTGACAAACCCTCTTAATAGCACTCATTACTTCATGTGAATGAAGAGCTGGTTGTGTTTCACAAGAATGATATTTTTTGAATTCATACTGATTTTGTGTCAACAGACCATTTCCTTTGAAACAATTCATAATGTTCGAACACAGTACATGTTCCCAAAAGCTGCTGCAAATTTATGTCAGTGGTATGGGTATGTAACTCATCAGGTTACTCCAATTCCCTTTCTTGATTATTGGTGTGACCTGTGCAGCTTTCCAGTCTTTTGGTATGGATAATTCGTCAGGCGAGCTGTTATATATGATTGATAAGTATAGGACTATTGTATCAGCATCTTTGGAAAGAAACCTAATTGGTATACTATCTGGATGAGAAAACTTGACTTCATTAAGTAATGTAAGCTGCTTCCTACACCGAGGATATGTACTTCTGAGTTACTCTTGCTGCTGGTTGTTCTTGATTCGATTTCTGTAATATCTACTTTGTCTTCTTTTGTAAGTTTTGGAAAACTGTTTTTAGTAGCTCTATTTCAGTTGCTCTGTCATCAGTGACATCACCATTGTTATCTTACAGTGAAGGTATTGATTGCGTCTTGTCGCTGGTGTACTTTACGTATGACCAGAACCTCTTTGGGTTTAGCGCCTGTAGAACTTTGCCCATCATGGAATTTTGCGTTCTTTTAAATTCAGCATGCTTTTTTTGTTGCTTCTGTAACAATGTTCTGACTTCTTTCAGTGCCGCACTAAATCTGAGTGATGAATAGTGTGAGTCATTCCTCCATACCTTAGACATACTTGATAAATGGGACCAAGCAATAACTGTGTAAGTTGAATTTGTATGTTGAAGTCCAATTTTGCATATAAATACATACAAATTGTGTTCAGTTGAGACTAGGGACTAAAGAAGACAGTGTATATTAGGAGATAAATGTTTAATATAATGTTCAACAATATAAAAAATTACATTACATTACAGTATTATACATTGCAGCAATGTAAACAGAAGTCGTCGTGCTCTAGAAGGTTTCATAAAATCTAAAGTGTCGTCCTTCTCATGCAACATTTCCTTGTAGCCTGTTACTAAATTTTTTATTCCCCATTTAGTAGCAGAAATTCACGTTTTGTTGGAGTCTGTTTTTTCTGAAATTTGTAACCTTTTTCAATTGAACTGAGGTCTTTTGACAAGTTTGCAGCCGTCATTTGATCTTCTGATTGAAATGGGCCTAAAGAACAAGGTTGTTCAATGTTGTGCACTTTCTCACACGTTTCTATAATCTCATCAGTTGTCAGCACCTGATTGTGTGAATCCAACACTTCTTGAATGTCATCACCATCCACCTCTAAATTTAATTGTGTGGCAAGATCGACCATTTCTTCAATCACATTATCGAACTGATCAGCATCTAGTATTGATTCCCCTGTGTTTCAGTGTAGAAGGGAGGCTGAGGAAGACACTGTCTCTTCCAGAAGCCATTTAAAGTTTTTTGTGACATTTAATTCCAAGATTGTCCTACAATTCCCATGGCATTTAATGCGTAGAATTGCTTCCAAAAGTCTTTAACAGAGAACTCATTGTTCTGTCTCATAGCTTCATGTAGATGCGCATATGATCATCTCACTTTCGTAAGCTTTAAATAGTGTATGGTCCATCAGTTTGTAGGAAGCTTATTGTATTTGGTGGTAAAAATACGGCTTTCACATCTGGGTTGAAATTAATTAGAGTTACAGGAGAAAGACCTGGTGTGTTGTCCATTAATAGCATCACTTTAAATGGGATTCATTTTAATTGGCAATAATGTTCAACTTTAGCTATGAAGTGAAGACCAAACTAATCCTCCGACAGGGGAGCTGTCACCCAAGCTTTAGCATTTGACTTACAAATCATGGGTAACCCATCTTCAGCTCTTGGGTTTTCGAGTGATACCCTAAGAGAAGTTTCAATCTACAATCACCAGCTGCATTTGCATCAGCTATAACCGTCAGTTGATTTGTGGTTGTTGTAAAACCCTGGAAAGCTTTTCTTTTCAAATGCAATAAAAGTTATTTTATGCGTCTTCTTCCAGAACAGTCGAGTTTCATCTACTTTGAATATGTTGGCTGGTATAGCCAGTTTCTTCTGTCATTGCCTTGAGTTTCTCTGAATAGAGTGACACATTCTCTTCATCAGCACTTGCCGTCTCTGCAGTGCCACCCTAATTATGATGGCTTCAGAATGGCCAAACCCAATCATTACTAGCTTTTAACATTTCATCTTTGGCTGCCTCCCCAGCTTCTTTTTTCAGTCTCTAAAAAAAAAGCTTGTTTTGAGAGAATACGCTCTTATGATCAGCAGGACAGTTTTTCACCCTTGCTTGATTACCACACTTTAATTTTAACATTGTTTCCATCTGAACCATAACATTTAGGAATGATACTTGAATTCAAAGACTGAGTTTTTTTCACAGTGTTGAGATTTTTTTCTCTACCTTTTACAATTTTTCTGACTGTTGGTTCCAGTAGATCAAACTTCTTTGCCAGTTCAACAATTTTAATTTCTGAATCAAAGTCTTTGATAGTATTGAGTTTACCCTCCAGATATAATAATTTTCTTTTCATATTTGCTGCAAATCAATCAGGCCTGCTTTGTGTGGATAACATATTTAGAATATTTAGAATATGGATAAAATGATTCATCACAAAATACATCTGAACCTGTTGTAAGCTGAATACTGTGTGGGCAGTGCGGGAGGATGGATGTGTGCAGCACTCAGCAGACAAATTGTGTAGCTTTGGTGTTGTGTAAAATGTGGGGTAACATTAGTCAGGGTGTTACTGTACTTATTAATGTTGTTGTTGCTTTCAAACTGTGATTGATTGTTGACAAAAAAAAATGTAAGGGAGAAAATGTACTGCGAGGCTGTTGACGTTATGACCAAGGTGCCCCATTATCTTGACCACACTAAATAAATGTTTCTCCAGATGCAAATTACAAAATGTTTCAAGCAAATGTTCTTTAGCCGTCAGTGGGACATCAATCAGCATGATTGTCTTCGTTGTAACTTTATTTTTTACAAGGATATGAACAGCGGTATGATTTTTTTAAATGGCACCCTGTATTTTTTATTTGGTAATTCATTTCCTATCCTAAAGACATACTCAAAAATTTATCACAGTGTACCATTCACTGAAACACAATGTTATTGATTATATAACACAACATTGGCATTGACACTCCCAGCACTTAGTGCAGGTACTGTGGCGTTCGCTGTGTTACTCAGTGGTTTGGTATTTAACTAATTTGTAAATGGAAATGATAATCTTATTTTATTACATTGAGTAATTACTAAATAATTTTCTCCCGGCTAAAGATTTGATCAAGTTGCTAAAGATCTCCAAGTTAACATCGTGTTAAAGTGTTGTCTGTAAGTTGTGTAAGTGTCACTAAATCACTGTTCATACAACAGATTCTATACAACTATGGATTATGATGGAAACAGTTATCTTCAGCAAAATGATCATTGAAACCACCGAATATCAGCTGCGCACAACACTGACGTATGTTGCTTGAAACAATATTCTTCGCAACTCGTGCGTAATTAATTTTGGCTCCATACATCAGCTAGAAAAGTTTGTTATAACAATCGTGCTATGAGCACTGTTTTTAAAGAACCAATCTGATTCGAATTATTTTCATTAAAATGAGTTCGGGTCCACCGGTGCACATTTTATTTTTACACATTTGTATTACGTTCAGCATTTATGTCTGCAGAGTTGCGTAATTTGAATTTGCCACTGTGATAATTGTTAAGATGGCGGCAGACAATTGATAGAGACTTTCTATTGTTAGGGCAAATAAGTAAATATTTAAAATGTTTATTAAATGCTATAAACTATACTTTCATATTGTGCAGTATTTAGACCTCATCAAGGAAACATTTGACTTGTTTCTAAGAAAACACAGACAAAAAGGCGATACAAATCGCTATCATCAATGGCTGCGCTCCTTGCAGTGGAAAGAAATAATTAACACAGATAATGCTTACTGAGAGAGGAATTAAAGTTACAAATAATTATTCACTCATATTTATAATAATAATTTTTGTGGCGGCGTTCGTAGCGACAAACAATTCGCTGTAGAAACGGCTTACGAAGTCACCGCCACACTTTTAATAGCGGGCCAACCGGTCCGCTGGAACAGTGAACAGAAAGATGAAAACCCAAACACTCTGATTAAATAAAAGTAGGTACTTATCTTTATTAACGAAGATACAGAAACGCAGTAGTGAACTCCGTGTCTACAGAGATCTGTCTAGTTCGAGTCGGAGCGGCTAGGTCAGTGTCGGCTGACGACAAACAACAACTCTGCGGTGATGAACACACAACTGACTAGCAAGTACACAATTCGGTGGCGAGTATACAACTGAGCGGCGAATACAGAACTGTCCTAGCGCTCGCGACTCCAGCGCTTAAGAAACCAGAAGCCAGCGGTGGCGCGCGCAGACTTGCGGCGATTTCCTGTCTCGCTGGCGCTGCTTATGCGGACGGCGTCCGGACTTTGATGCTGCCAACCTTTTGGCAGCGGGCTCGGGTGGCATTACTGGCTAGGATATAACACTCCTCCCCCCCAAATCGCCGCACCATCGTTGAATAATGACGTGGCGAGCGTCGACGGCGGGGGAGGGGTCTGGCCGCAGGCGTAGCAGAAGAGACCGGGGCGGAGACTGTTGTCGGTGGCAGTCCCTGGTCCGCACCCCAGCATTGGCTGCGCGGGGCTTCGGGAAACACCGACTGAAAACCGAGGTCAGGGTGCACGCCTGTGACCACGGGCGCAGCTTCTGGTACTGGACGCGACGGGGCGTCGGGACCCACGAAGAGAGGCAGCGTCTCCTGACGCTGCGTCGACGGCTGCTGAGTGGGCGCCGGACAAGGCGCTGCGGTGTCAGACTCCTTGGGGGTGCCCAAGGAAAGCGGCTGCAGGACAGGCTGCACAGCCACCGCTTGGGAAGGCGGCCCGGCTGAGGGGTCGACGTCCATCAGCTCTGAAGGCGGTGGCGACTGAAGAGGGACCGCAGGCGCCGGAGCAACCACCTGGGGCCCTCCCGGATGAAGCTGCGCGGGAGGCATCACGGGACTGGCTGTCGGCGTGGTAGCGGCGACGGCTGCTGCTGCTGCCCCGGGGGCGGCAACGAAGTCGGAAGGCGCGGCTGGAACCCGCCGCGGACCAAATCTGTGGACAAAGAACGAGCGGCAGAATCCGGGCGGCCAGCGCGGCGCAACTGGTTCTGATGCCTCCTGTGCACCCCAGTAGCACCTTGAACAGTATAAAAACCCCGACCCTGGACACTTATCACGGTACCACGTTCCCAACGACGGCGACCGTGATAAACTCTGAAAAAAACGGCGTCGTTGTGCTGAAAACGTGTGCGATGCTCAGAAGCGGCGGGTCGATCCGGGGGGTGCAACAACCGTAGTAGGGTGCGATGACGACGGCCGTGGAGAAGCTCCGCAGGCGAAGGGCCGTTCCGTGGCGTGGTCCGGTACAACGACAGGAACGTGATGAGGGCCTGCTGACGAGAATGCGTAGCACGAAGGCGGTCCATATGATCCTTGAATGTGCGTACAAAACGTTCCGCTGCACCATTCGATTGAGGGTGGAACGGCGGAGTAAGAACATGGCGAATGCCATTGGCAGAACAAAAACTTTCAAATTCAGCAGAGGTAAATTGTGGACCATTGTCAGACACTAAAACTTCTGGAAGACCCTCAATACAAAAAATTGAAGTCAACACCTTTATAGTTTGTGCAGACGTTGTAGACTGCATGGGCACAACAAACGGAAAATTACTAAATGCATCTATCATGATGAGCCAACGAGAATTCCAATATGGACCAGCGAAATCAATATGTACTCGCTGCCAGGGACCGGCAGGGCGTGCCCACTCAAAACAGCGTTGAGGCGGAGCAGCTTGGTGTTCGGCACACGTCGAACAATCTGTAGACATCTGCGTAATCTGCTTATCAATGCCGATCCATGTACAATGACGGCGGGCAAGCTGCTTGGTGCGGACCACTCCCCAATGACCTTGATGCAACAAGTCGAGGACCTTGGATTGGAGCACTTGGGGAACCATTACACGAAGCTGGTCATTCTCGGTGCGTAACAGCAAAACTCCGTGCGAAACAGACAACAGATGATGTTGCGGATAATAGCGACGAACCACAGGATCCGATATGTCCTTTGCCTTGGACGGCCAACCACGTTGAACAAAACGTAATAGTAAACTCAGATGAGGATCCGTAGCTGTCTCACGTGCCACCTGACGATAATCAATCGGAAAATCCCGGAGGGATTGATGCTCATCGGCGTCAATCTGATGGCAAGAGTCGTCAGAGGAATCGAAGACATCATCCGCAGCAATCGGCAATCTAGAAAGCGCGTCAGCGTTTGCATGCTGAGCTGTAGGGCGATACAGTATCTCATACTGGTATTGTGATAACAAAAGAGCCCAACGTTGTAGTCTCTGAGCTGTCCGCTGAGGAACTGGTTTAGACGGATGAAACAGTGACGTCAGGGGCTTGTGATCTGTTACTAAATAGAATTGTCTACCATAGAGGTAGTGATGGAATTTTGTGACACCGAACACAATAGCCAACGCTTCCTTGTCCAATTGGCTATAATTACACTGAGCTTTGTTTAGCAATTTAGATGCGAACGCAATAGGACGTTCGGTGTTACCGACTCGGTGAGACAACACAGCACCGAGGCCGAAAGAAGAGGCATCACAAGCTAACACCAGAGGCTTGTTAGGGTCGTAATGGACCAGACAACGATCATTCAATAAAGCCTCTTTAAGCTGCTGAAAGGCTGATTGGCAATCAGCTGACCACACAAACGGAACATTCTTACGGCGGAGACGATGCAACGGTGCAGCAATCTGTGATGCATTAGGTATAAACCTAATATAATACGTCAATTTGCCAAGAACTGCTTGCAATTCATGCAGATTGCGAGGGGCGGGCAAATCACGAATAGCTGCTAAATGTGACTGGGAGGGATGAATGCCTTGAGCATTAATAACATGTCCCACTAGAAACACTCCAAATTACGGAAATGTTCAGCAGGCGTCCGACCGGACACAACAATATCGTCTAAATAGTTGCAACACGATGGCACATTAGCCAGAAGTTTTGACAAAAAACGCTGAAAAACAGCTGGAGCTGACGCTCAACCAAAAGGCAAACGCAGAAAACGGAACAACCCCAACGACGTGTTTATGACAAAATACTGTTGTGATTGCTCGTCGAGGGGCAATTGCAAATATGCTTCACGGAGATCAATTTTGGAAAAGAAACGAGCTTCCCCTAAATTATCCTTTCAGCTCGTCCGGTCTAGGCAAAGGAAAAGAATCAATGACAGTCTGAGGATTAACTGTCGACTTAAAATCAGCACACAAACGTAACTTGCCAGACGGTTTCTTTATAATAACTAAGGGAGAAGCCCACTGGCTCGCTGAAACGGGTCGAATAACACCGTTGTTTTGCCAACGACGAAGTTCATCTGCTACAGGTGCCCGAAGGGCATGAGGCACTGGACGAGCACAACAAAATCGAGGCTGAGCATTATCTTTTAACGTAATATGAGCGGCAAAGTTCGCAGCACAACCTAGTTCGTCTTTAAATATGTCACTGTATCGTGTACACAAATCGGTTATGCTGTCTTGAGGAACAACAACAGAATTGATTTGCAACACATTGTCTTGGATAGACAGGCCAAACAAGTCAAAACAGTCTAATCCGAAAATGTTTACACTGTCTGTAGTGCGGAGCACTGTGAATGAAACTGTTTTTGTATTGCCACGGAATGTGGCTGGCACGCTACATACACCTAATACAGGAATTTGTTCTCCACTATAAGTAGCCAAAGAATGTTTTGCCGCTGAAAGTTTAGGGCGGCCGATAGCCGCATACGTAGCACTATTTATGAGAGTCACAGACGCACCAGTGTCTAATTGAAAATTGAAGGTCTTATCCTGGATGCGTAGCTTCACAAATAGTTTATTACACTGTCTCTGGATCGGTGCAGTGGAGGTGGAAGACACAAAATCAGCGCGTGTTCGCTGCTTACGACAACTCGTGGGTTGGGCAGGTGGAACAACAACTCCCGCTTCACTTGCAGTCTGTACATTACTTTTTACAGCGTTTGAATTACGCTTGGGTCGCATAGCAGAGGGCTGGGTGGGTGGCTTATTGCGAACAAGTTTATTACCCACACAAACTGTGGAAGAGTCTTTAAACGCGACCTTCTGGGCGGGCTGACTTTGAAGAACATGAATATCCATGGGCTGGGCAGCACTAGAATTGTTCTTGCGTTTACGCAAACAAACAGTCTGGATGTGTCCTTTCCTTTGACAAAAGTGACAAACCGCGTTTCTTAACGGGCAACGTTCACGAGGATGAGCAAGAACACACTTAGGGCAAGACTTAACTCTATCATTTCGCACACGCGGCTGACGAATGTGTTTAACATGACGCGGCCGGCTAGTGTTTACAGTCTGACTCTGCCGGTGGGCCCGCGGGCGTGACATAACTTGCTTAGCACAGGCAATTTGAGAAATACATGGCTGATCTAACTCACACTCAGCATAGTCGAAAGTATCTTGGGCTTCAGTGATGTTCATCACAGTCTCTAATGACGGGTCAGGCAACTTTAAGATAGCAGCACGAATACGAGAATCTGCAATGTTTTGAGTAATAGCGTCTCGTAACATGACATCACTGTAGGAAGCTCCACACATACAATTAAATCGGCACTGACGGGTGAGGCCCCGTAAATCTGTTAACCGCTGTTTATTAGATTGATGTGGCAGTTTCTTTAATCTGAAGAACTTGAATCTGGCTGCTGCCACATGAACTCGCGACTCGAAATACTCAGCAAGCTTGTTAACAGCAACGTCATAGTCTAAAGCTTCTGGCTGGGATTCCGGGAACAACTTACAAAGTAGTCGATAGACTTCCACGCCTACAGTGGAAATTAAATAAAGCTGCCGCTCAGTACCTGTGATTTTGTAGACTGTCATGTGCGCCTGCAACTGCGCGAAATATTCTCGCCATTCTTCTCTTGATGCATCAAAAACACGGAAAGGTGGTGCTGCCTGTGCTTGTTCCTTTTGTGTTGGAGGATTAGCCGCTTGTTTGGCGATTGCTTCCACCAGACTTTGTATTTGCTGACTCTGTAACAAGATCAACTGTTGTAAGTCGGCAGACATAGTGAACACAAATTAAAGCAGCCCCCAAAAGTTTATCGCTATAATTAGTATAACCAGAAACAAGTTGAACCAGCTCTGCACACGAGTTCGGCAGTCCTCGTCGCCAGTTTTGTGGCGGCGTTCGTAGCGACAAACAATTCGCTGTAGAAACGGCTTACGAAGTCACCGCCACACTTTTAATAGCGGGCCGACCAGTCCGCTGGAACAGTGAACAGAAAGATGAAAACCCAAATACTCTGATTAAATAAAAGTAGGTACTTATCTTTATTAACGAAGATACAGAAACGCAGTAGTGAACTCTGTGTCTACAGAGATCTGTCTAGTTCGAGTCGGAGCGGCTAGGTCAGCGTCGGCTGACGACAAACAACAACTCTGCGGCGATGAACACACAACTGACTAGCAAGTACACAATTCGGTGGCGAGTATACAACTGAGCGGCGAATACAGAACTGTCCTAGCGCTCGCGACTCCAGCGCTTAAGAAACCAGAAGCCAGCGGTGGCGCGCGCAGACTTGCGGCGATTTCCTGTCTCGCTGGCGCTGCTTATGCGGACGGCGTCCGGACTTTGATGCTGCCAACCTTTTGGCAGCGGGCTCGGGTGGCATTACTGGTGAGGATATAACAATAATGAACTCTATTTTCAAGTAATAATTAACAAATAATTACAATTTCTTAACAGACCTCAGTTTGACATGTGTCCGCAACTTACAAAAGCCAACCAACAAAAGGTAAAAACAAAGGAAGATAAACGCAGACCATAAAAGCAATTTACAATTATCATTGTCTTTGTATGATACACATCGATATGTCCAATTATATCATAGAATGTTATATAAATAATTAATATTTATAAGTTTTCACTGTTTTTTCATACGTCGAATAGATAATGTTTATAACTGTTAGAGGCATAATTTCCTCTCGTTGCACTGTAGCCAAAAATTTATCATGTGGATGTTATAATGCCCCTTGGGCTGAGAAAAAAATTAGTTTATCTATTGTATATTTTTTTATCAGTCTACTCTCAAGATGCAAATGTTTAGTTTCAATTTTATTTAGTCATGATAAAATTATAGTTGAATCGAGTACTTTAAATGACTTCAGTGACTGTATTATCTCGGAAATTGCTGCGGATACTTCCTGGATTAACTTATCCCCCCCCCCCCCCCCCCCGCCCCCATTGGGTTCACTGGACTCGGAAAACCAGGAATAAAACCGTCCAAGGGGCTTCAAGAAAATACAGACACCTACTTTTAACAGTCGGGCTTGACATGATTGTAATAGAATATGCTGGAAAATGCAAATTTATGACTCTGTTGTAAGCATCTGAGATAATGAATGTTTTCTCATGGTGCTATATCATAGAATTTCCAAAGTCACTCATTTATCGAATGTCACAAGAATTTGCCACTGATGCCGTAAGACCGCCCCCGTGTCGAGCCGTTGGAACGCAGACAGGTAGTGGCTGCTGCTGGACCGCCCCCGGCCGAGTGGGAGGGGCGTCGGCTGCCGTCAGCTGCATCGTGGTTTGGATCTGCTGCTGGCTGGAAGTCGCACTGCAGCAGGTCTTGTTTCTCCTTTCCCACGTCCCTCAGTTTAAGACGAGTACATGAAATGTCAAAATATAAGCATCAGTGACAAGATAATTACTATTCTCATCCTGTGGAAAAGTTTATTAGTGTCCATTTCACTTGCATTCACACGGATGGAATTAGACTGTTTTTGGAGTATGTTCTGTATTTTGACACTGTTCAACACAATGTAGTGATTCACATGTAAGTTTATTACAATATGCACATTTTGAACACTGCACCGTTAATGATACAAGTGTCCGTAGTGTGCTTTGTATACTTAAGCGGAATGTAAATATTTTCGCGACGCGCTGCGTAGCCAACGTTGCATTATTGTTTTGCCGCGCGGCTAGCTGTACAGTCTGTCACATTAAATTTGGCACGCGGAGACGCTTCATATCAAACTACTAAAGGTCATCAGCTCAAATTAATTATTAATAGAGTCAACAGTACTCAACGTTCATAGCGTTGCTGCTAACTTTGACACTCCAAGAGCATTCATAAGGTTACATGATCACAGTTTTTATCACTGTTCATCATTATTCACAATGTAAATCACAGTTCTTCACGCGTCCACTAGTTCCTGCGAAACACGTTTCACTGTTCTGACTGCTGTCAGTAGTTTTCCACAGTACTTAACAGACAATCTATATGCAATTGACACTTTTCAAGTAATGAGGTCTGGTACACTTGCACATAAGTTCATATTACCATGACTGAATAACAAAATTTAAAATTTTACACTGTCACATGAACATGAGACAATATAAAACTTTCAGAATCTGCTACATTATCTTGACCATGAGATCATTACTGAACTGTCCAGATAACAGTACATTTCCAATTTTATTACAGATATGTATATTTATATTTTTTATTTTTTTATTGGGATTGTTATTTACCACGTTTTTGGGACAGATGTCCATGTTCAGTTTATCTAACAGGAATGTTGCTCATTAGAGCATTTTAAATGACTTCGTAATGAAACCGTGTACGTAAATCAGTACACATTCAGATTTCGCTTCACTAGTGGTGAAAGCAATTTATTTTATTTTTTATTTATTTATTTATTTATTTTTTTATTTTCAGTCACACAGCTCACACACCACCAACACTTGCTATGTGCGTGGGACTACATGACTCAATCTTATGAAAATATTTTTGTTATATCCATTCTTAGACACGAACAAATATATTATTTAAGCATTTTAATCATTTTTATCCCACGTATAGGAAGGTAAAATTCCTCACATTTAATGCAACAACACTCAAGTGTTTATCAAGTTATTTATCCCTTTTAGAGTAAAAATACATTTATTATGGGGATTCTCTATTCCTTGTTCAAATAATTCAAGAACATTACAGTGTAATACTTGACATAAAAGCTTATAAACTAATACATACATAATATTATCACCTTATTACTGCTAATTATTTTACCATAAACATTATATTTACAGTTATGGGATAGTGCACTTGCACTTCTGATTGGTATAGGTATAGCCTGTACATAATTTATTGGCTGCCCTGAATTGATAGAATTTTGCTGCGGCTGCCAATGACTTGGGCCTTGCTGTTGCCAATATTCACTGTTACCCCGCATATTTTTAGGCTTGTCTTTATATGGACTGTCTGACCTGTTGTCATTTCGTCTCTTTTCGGTTGCTATTGTTATTGTTTGGGTTTTCGTTGTGGTATGGCCTCTGATTACCATTCGGTTGTTGGTGTTCTTCGGCCTTTTGATAATTACTGTTATTATTATTAGGATAACCAAAATTTTGGTTGTAGGGATTCCTACTACTATTATTATTATTATTATTATTGTATTTTCCGTTACTATAAGCTTTATTTTTATTTTTCTTTGGACTACCTTTGCCCCTATTTCCATTATTTCCATTATTTCCATTTCATGAATTTCTTCTATTAGGACTATTATTATTGCTGATCACGTCAGAATTTTTTCTGGCTTCTTCTTGCACTAGATCCAGAGAATCAATTACAGACAGAAATTCTTTCAGATCGGTGTATGTAACATTAAATAATTTTTCTCTAATATGTATGGGTAATCTAGCTTTTAACACTCGCAATAAGTCTCTGGCGGTTACTGGCTCATCCCAGTACCGGGTCATGTTAATATATTTTTCAAAGTACTTTCTTAAGGAACCTGACTTCGGATTGTACATTTCTGCATTGTAAACAATTTTACGGAGTCACTCTTGAGTAGACGCTGACCAGAACTGATCAAGGAACGCCTTCTCAAAGTCGTGGAAAGTCTTGCACGTTTCTGCTGCGTGTAATGCCCAGAGCGACGCATCACCAGAAATATGTGAAACCACAAACTGTATTTTCTGTTCTTCCGACCATGATTTTGGAAGAACACTTTTGAAGTTTCGAATGAAAACTACTGGATGTATGTTTTTCTTGCTTTCTTCGTTAAATATTTGAAACTGTCTATGCTTAATTAGGCTTTCTTCATGCATCAAAGTAGTTAATTGCATGGAATTGCTATCATTCACAAGTGGTGTGGTTACTTTATTACAAGTACATTCTATTCCACTATTATTGTTCCTTGGTGTCACATATTGCTCTGATAATATCGGTTGATTACCAAAATTTGGTCTTCCTTCTGGTGCATTAAAATTCGCCGTTAGATTATCTGCGGTCTTTTCCCTGTCAGTACCAGTGTTGTCATTACTGCATACTGTCAGATTTTCAAAGTTTTGATTTTCAGAGCTCAGCACCCTGGCTACTTCTGTTTGGACTTGCTTTCGGATTTCCGAGGGAATGTCCTCCTGCATTGTTTCCACAGCGGTAGCCAAAGCTTTGAATTGGTTCTCTAGTCTATCTGCTTCAGTTTGAAGTCTATTGACCTGAACTGGAATGTTTGTTAACGGTTCAATAGTGGTTTTTACTGCATCGATCTCCTGCTTAAAATGGGTAGTAATAGCATTATCACGATTGACCAACACTTGATTTATCCTACGGACAATTTCTTTATCTCTTTCCAGAAAAATATTGTTTATATTTTCCATAAATTTCTTTTCCTTTTCTTGGTCCCTGAGCTCCTGTTGCTGTTTTTATAGAAAGCTTTTCCTGTCTAAGTTTTTCCTTTTCCTGCTGACGTCTTTCACGCTCCTGCTCTTTAATAGTAAACTTTTCAAAAAATGCTGTTAGCATATCCTTTATTGACATAGCTTGAGCATTGCTAACTTCTGCCCCTTGCTCAGAACAAATATTGTCATTAATTCCAAACTGGTTGAATGCAGGAGTGTCAGTTTGTTTTGGCAGCTCCTCAGTTTTACTATCACTCGGGACATCAGTTACTAAATTATCATTCATAGTTAAATTTTCTAATAATTCGACAGAAATATGGGTAGATTGTTCTACCTGAGACTCTGATGTCATCTCTGCATCAGTATGCTCATTCGGTTTATTTTTCTTTTGTTTAACCATTCTATCACCAATATAGCACAACAAATATATAAATCACTGACAAGCACCAATTGACACAAAATAATCTTATAACTAACACATATACACAAATAACACTTAAAAATATTGTTCTCGCAGCCAGAATATTCAATTATTACTACTTATGGCTGGAGGTACTGATTTTAATTTAAAATTGCACACGCAGTGAACGTTGATTGTGTGCTGCTATGCAACTACTGAACATGCACATCTGCCCCTACCTGAGTTAATCGAGAGCTGCGGACTGCACTGCTTATATGAAGTTACTGTCGCACCGGCGCAGAGACAGATTCGTACAGCAGTTCGGCAGGAAGATGTCAATGCTCATGAAACAAGTAAATAAACAATGATTAATAGTTTGTTTTGGTACTCCGTACCCGTAATAGATCACAATTTCAATTATTAAAATGAATAAATGTGCATTGGTGGCCCCACGTTGGGCACCAGTGTGGCGTTCGCTGCGTTATTTAGTGGTTTGGTATTTAACTAATTTGTAAATGGAAATGATAATCTTATTTTATTACATTGAGTAATTACTAAATAATTTTCTCCCGGCTAAAGATTTGATCAAGTTGCTAAAGAACTCCAAGTTAACGTCGTGTTAAAGTGTTGTCTGTAAGTTGTGTAAGTGTCACTAAATCACAGTTCATACAACAGATTCTATACAACTATGGATTATGATGGAAACAGTTATCTTCAGCAAAATGATCATTGAAACCACCGAATATCAGCCGCGCACAACACTGACATATGTTGCTTGAAACAATATTCTTCGCAACTCGTGCGTAATTAATTTCGGCTCCATACATCAGCTAGAAAAGTTTGTTATAACAATCGTGCTATGAGCACTGTTTTTAAAGAACCAATCTGATTCGAATTATTTTCATTAAAATGAGTTCGGGTCCACCGGTGCACATTTTATTTTTACACATTTGTATTACGTTCAGCATTTATGTCTGCAGAGTTGCGTAATTTGAATTTGCCGCTGTGATAATTGTTAAGATGGCGGCAGACAATTGATAGAGACTTTCTATTGTTAGGGCAAATAAGTAAATATTTAAAATGTTTATTAAATGCTATAAACTATACTTTCATATTGTGCAGTATTTAGACCTCATCAAGCAAACATTTGATTTGTTTCTAAGGAAAACACAGACAAAAACGCGATACAAATCGCTATCATCAATGGCTGCGCTCCTTGCAGTGGAAAGGAATAATTAACACAGATAATGCTTACTGAGAGAGGAATTAAAGTTACAAATAATTATTCACTCATATTTATAATAATAATGAACTCTATTTTCAAGTAATAATTAACAAATAATTACAATTTCTTAACAGACCTCAGTTTGACATGCGTCCGCAACTTACTAAAGCCAACCAACAAAAGGTAAAAACAAAGGAAGACAAACACAGACCATAAAAGCAATTTACAATTATCATTGTCTTTGTATGATACACATTGATATGTCCAATTATATCATAGAATATTATATAAATGATTAATATTTATAAGTTTTCACTGTTTTTTCATACGTCGAATAGATAATGTTTATAACTGTTAGAGGCATAATTTCCTCTCGTTGCACTGTAGCCAAAAATTTATCACGTGGATGTTACGGTACTCGGGGTAATGGAACACATCCACAGGCTGACGTTGACAGAGGACAAATGTAAACATAAGTAGAATGCACACCTGTCATTCTGTCAATCATCGTCAGTTGAAGAGTTGTGTAAGTAGAATGTACACCAGTGAAGAGAAGGTAGAAATGCTACTCATCTATGGGGAATGTAAGTTAACAGAACAGTAATTGCAATAATGTTTTCTTATGTACGGGTAAATATAGTACAGTAGTTTAGTCTTTTTAAATACTGTTGTGTAGAGTAGGCATACAGTAAAGGCTTTCCTTCGTACAAACTGCATTGACATAACGTTTCTTTTATTGGTGTTGTTGAAGGTAGGTGAAATGCTACGCAGGCAGTGGAACTGTACAGAGAGCGATATGCTGACAAGAACCCACCTTCCCAATGGATGTTTTCTCGTCTTGTTGCAATGCTTAAGGAAACAGGAAGTTTCATTCCATGACAATGCAATTGTCATAGCACTCACACAGACACAGTTGCCAAAGTTATTGTTCTCGCTTCTGTTGCTATGAATCCACATGTGAGCAGACGACATCTTGAACATGAGATTGGCATTCCTAAAACCAGTGTACATTTGTTCTTACACGTCACTGGTTCCATCCTTACCATGTACACCTACACCAAGAATGGCGTAGGAATGATTCCCAGAATCATGTACAGTTCTGTCAGTGGGCACAGCAGCAAATCCTCGCTAACCCGAACTTCTTCTCCAATATTCTATTTACTTGTTGAGTGTTCCTTCTCAAACAAAGGACAGGTAAAGAAAAGGAACTTGCATTATCAGTCCAGCGACAAACCACGATGGCTTAGACAGGTGGAACATCAGCTTCAATGGAGAGTTAACACGTCTGGTGTGGGATGCTTGGTACTACAATTATTGTCCCTTATTTCATTAAAAGGGTAGTCTAAATGGCACAGCATATGCTGATTTCCTCAGACAAATTTTTCCTCCTCTTCTGGATGAAGTGCCGCTAAGAACCAGAATGCTTATGTGGTATCAACATGATGGATGTCCAGCACATGCCTTGCATGCAAGTTGTGTTCTGAACCGAAGATATCCTGCCAGATGGAGTGGTCGAGCAGGAACAGATACTTGGCGTGCTAGGTCTCCTGATTTAAATCCTCAGGACTTTTTTTTCTTTGGGTATGCATTAAAGACGACGTCTATCACGATATTCCAACAACCAACCTCGTCTCCTACCTTCCAAACTTCACAGAAGCTTCTGTGAAGTTTGGAAGGTAGGAGATGAGGTATTGGCAGAATTGAAGCTGTGAGGACGGGTCGCGACTCATGCTTGGGTGGCTCAGATGGTAGAGCACTTGCCTGCGAAAGGCAAAGGTCCCAAATTCGAGTCTCGGTCCGGCACACAGTTTTAATGTGCCAGGAAGTTTCAAATCAGTGCACACACTGCTGCAGAGTGAAAATCTCATTCTGGATTAATCAGCATGACTGCCATTCTTGTAACTTGTTTTGAAATTTGAAATGCCATCCTATATTTTTTTTTATTCAGTAATTCTCTCCACAAGATGTTATCAAAAAGTATCACATTGTAACATTCACATAGGCGTGACATAATTAAACCCGCAACATAGAATTGACTTTGACTCTACTAGCACACATTAGACCTACAAGTACCTGTCATAATTTAACTCTTTCACTTTCTATAGTTGACACTAAAGATATGGAAACTTAAGGAAAATGCACACTAGTCATTCACTCAATCTCCTTCACATGAAGGTTTGTGTAAATATGATTAAGGTCTGTCTTTACTATACACAACATGTTTAAAAGAGCTACAGTACTACAACAGCGGAAATTCCTGTATGGAATAATATGTAATATATAGAGGAAAGGCAACCAGTCACCGTCAGCTGAATGCTGTTCGGTGCATAGAAACACACAACAGAGAATACTATAAAGACTGTTTTCTGGTGCATGTTTCTATGCGCCACACATCAGTCAGCTATAGGTGAGTAGTTGCCTTTCCTCTATTTTACATATAGTTCTACAGTACTGCATAGTGTACTTGTGTTGTATATAAGAAAATGTTATTGCAGTTGCTGTTTTGCTAATTTTCATTCTACCTTCTCTTCTTTTGTGTACATTGTACAAGTAAAGTGTAGTAGTTATTGCAAATGGTCAGCAGTTCAAATCAGATATTCACGAATTAACATTTTTCTGTGCAGAGTTTCTGTAGATAAGTTAAAAGCTCAAAAAAGAGTCAAAATTATATTTTCAGAACTGTAGAATGTAATAGTAAGAAGTAACAAATTCCAGCTATCCAGAAATACAGGGTGTATCAAAAAGAATAATCCAATTTGGCATGTCTGTATTTCTGAAACTAATAAACATATACAATGAATTTTGTTTTTTGATGAATGGGAAACTCAAAAAGTTTTTTTTTTCTTTTTTTTCATACCTTTTCATAGGCGTCCAGTATGCCCCCCTTGAGTTGCGCAGTGTATGTCATTGCGGTATTCAAATTGTTCCCACACTTAAGTTACAGCTTCCACAGCTGCTGTTATGTGATGTCTCAGTTCATTCATTGTTGTTGGCAATGGAGGCACATAAACAGTCTTTTACAATCCCCCATAAGAAAAAATCACATATAGTCATGTCCAGTGAGCTTGGAGACCAGTAATATAAGGCTGGATCATATGGTCCAGTGCGACCGATCCATCGTTCATTAATCCTTTGATTTAAAAACTCCCGCACTTCCATGTGTAAATGTCGACGCACCACACCCTAGGCAGACATCGGGGGCATGTTGAACTGTCAAGCTGCATGGCAAATGGATTTCTGTGGACTCCTTGTGAAACTATGACAGATGCGTTTGATGGCTGTGTCAGACACTTGGGGATGGCCCGGCAATTTGCCTTTACACAAGCAACCTGTTTCTAAGAATTGTTCATGCCATCATCTAATTCTCTGTGCTGTAGGAGGATCCACACCATACCTAACACTCCTGCTACTCTTGAGTTTTACACTAACTCAAGAGTTTGCTCTTTCCAACAGTACATTGTTCATGCACGCATCTCAAATAACATAATAGTTATGATTTTTTTCTTTCTAAATCGGATGATTCTTTTTGATACACCCCGCACTTTCACCAACTAATCCGAAGAAGATATAGAAACCACGAACAACACCATGTTCTCACTGTGACATGTACTTTTTGAACATGTTAATTTTCAGATAAAACTTTTCTTTACATTAAACAGTGGAAAATCCAGAATGGAATAATGATAGTATTAGGAAAAGGATAGATTGATACTCACCATATAGAGGAGATGTTGAGTCGCAGGCAAGTACAACAGAAAGACTGTTAAACATATGAGCTTTTAGCCAAAAGGCCGTCTTCTAAAGTAGACAACACACACACACACACACACACACACACACACAGGCAAGTACAACTAACACACACATGACCACTGTCTCTGGCCACCGAGGCCAGATTCAGTGACCAGAGACAGTGTTCATGTGGGTGTAAGTTGTGCTTGCTAGAATGTGTGTGAGTTGTCTTCTTTTCTTCATGAGAAGGCCTTCTGGCCAAAAGCTCACATGTGTAGCAGTCTTTTTATTATGTCTGTCTGCGACTCAACATCTCCTCTATATGGTGGGTAGCAACCTGTCCTTTTCCTAATACTGTCATTTTTTCTGACATTAATCTGTCCATCAAATTGCAACACAGTAACAACAACAAAGATAGTATGTAGGTGCAATTACACATAAGCAGTAACACCAAATACAAACCACATACATAAATGGTTCAACTGAGAATCAGTTTTGACATCTGCTTCAGAATAGTGTATGAAATTTAGAGAAATTTCAAAATTTTTCTTGTGGATGAAATTATTTTTCAAGATAAATTATTGATATGTAACTATAATGCTGCTCAGCTTTACTTTAAACCAAATCATCTCATGATTGCTGGATAAACTTAACTACTGAACTCTGGGTTTACATTTTACTGCAGTCTTTTACAACTTCATTTATAGCACAACACTAAGATACTAACTCAGAATGTGAAGAAGAAACCTGTCCTAGTTTGCCTGTGCCTTTGACAGAGAAATCAGTCTTCACTCAGTGTGAGAATTCACATAAAACATAGTCAGTCTGACTGACTGATGCATTTACTCAGTCAGGATGTACTACATGTGAAGGCACCAAGAAGCTATGACATTTGTTCGGTCCATGTGGTCTCTCTTCCACAACGGCACTGTCGTGGCTCATTAGATCATTATATGGCTCTTCTTCTTGCCATTACAGGCCCTATGATTGAGCTGTGGAGCTAGACATCCCAGTCCTCTTACTTTGGCTTGCAATATCTTGTGGGGCTATTTCAGCCAAACACTTTTCAACTGGCTAAGTAGTTCATCTGTGCACACTTGCCTCTGCGAATGTGATCACTCCATGTAGGTTCCTGTTCATCAGTGTCATGAGTTGGCACACACATGCTCCCACCTTTTCCTTTGGTGCCTTCACGTTTTCCAACCATCAAGGTACTTCCTCCACCCCACTTTTTTCCTACTGACGTTACAAGAACTTTCTAATAGATAACTCCTATGCATGCACATATCAGTCATCTGATTTTTCTTAATACAAAAATTAGCTATAATATATCCATGTGACACTTTGCATTAATTAATAAATTTCCCTATAAATATCCTTTTACAAAATTTAATAGCAAAACATTTGGAAAAAAAGATATTCTACTTATGATGTGGAGTGTATGCGTGACAAGAAGCTGTTGTGTTACAATCTGGGTAATGATGGTAAAAGTAAACCTACAATCTCAGTGCAGTTCAGTAGAGTGCACTGCATCTTTAACCAAGAAAAGCATCATTTGGCTTTTTAATGATATTACACATAGCAGTGATATTTTATTACAGCAGATAATTTGATGGACTTTTATTTAGACCCTGTACTGCTACATGTATATCACGACTTCTTTACATTTGTTAGTTTGCATGTTCGTCTTTCTTCAGATAGAAGAGCAATGCGAAAAATGATGACTTTGTATGAAAAATGTGAGATAAAGTCATCATAGTATAGTTGTTGATTGCTGTGGTGCTAGGCCATCAGCAATTGTGTGTAATTTACTGCCTACCTAAATACATGGAACTCAGGATTTTGTGGTGTCATTCCAAGATCAACTTAAATTCTTTCCGCTTTAATATACTTCACAGTTTTTTTGAGTTACATAATATTAAATAGTTTTCATTCACTTACCTAGAGTCTGTTACTCAAATCTTTATAACAACTATTACTCGGTTTAATTATATTTCATCAGTGTGTTTTGGGTTATTGCTGTTAATTTTCAAAATCGTGTCTGCTTGGTTTATTAACATGACATTGCCATGTAATCAAAAACATTAAGTAAAACAGTAACATATATGTTGACTTCAGCGTGGCCCAAATATAAACTGATTACAACATTGATATATTCAGTAATTCATACATTGTTCATTTTGCTTCAGTAAATAGTAATAACTGCCACAGGAGACTTGGCATGGCATTGGGGTTTGTCTTGTGGTAGATGGCTGTTGACATGATGAAAATTTAATCTGATGACATGAAATGCCCATGCTGTGCAAAGAACAGCCGGTCTTTGTGTCGCTCATGCAACAAAGAAAACACAAAACAAACACTGTGTATATTTTCAACTTTTCGCAGCATAATGAATAGTTCATTAAATTTTGGGCATGCAGCCACGCAAATAAAATTTCTTCCACTTATATTTTGGCTACGTATCATCTGGCAATCCTCAGAGTAAGTCGCAAGACTGACAACAAGGTGCCAAGTGTGGCCTTATATGCTCCACCACGGCGGTATGTACCTGCGAGTTGCAGGCGCTGGTTGAGAGCAAAGAGTAGTCATACATAGGTCAAACAGCATTCTCCGTTCATGAGAGAAGTGTGGAACATTGAAGATACACATGCTTATCACAGCCAGGCAAGTCAGTTGTGGCTGAACATTGTACTGATACAGGGCATTCTATGAACTACAATGGTGTGAAGATTCTAACATCCATCTCTTCCTTTTGTCATTCTTTCTTCAAGGAAACCATAGATATAGCTAGTAATTTAATAAATAACATGGAATCCAGCTCTTGGGATAATTAAACTGCAGAGAAGTCATCATGGTGTCATCGCTGCTGAACATACATCGGTAAGTGAATCGAATGTCTATGCCTTCGCCACAGGTGGCGCATATGGAAGCACATCTCTTTGCTGCTAACCAGCTTCTGTAACTCGCAGGTGCATACCGCCATGGTGGAGCATAGAAGGCCACGCTTGGCACCTTGTCATCAGTCTTGTGACTTACTCTGAGGATGGCCGGATGATACACGGCCGAAATATCAGTGGAAGACATTTAATTTGTGCGGCTGCATGCCCAACATTTAATGAACTAAACACTGTGTAGTTCTATATTAAACAATTACTACTATAAAATGATTAATGTTCACATATAACATATTGTGTTGCATACTTTACCATGTACCGTGGAGGTGGAAAAATCTTCAGTAGTACAGCCCAACTTCAGCATCACTACAGTTTGCATACAGTGTTCAGTGTGTCAACATGCCTCAAGTAGTCATTTCAAGGTTTTGTTACACAAGCATTGTGTCACTGTACAGCAAGAAGGGTTGTTGTCTGCGTGGGAAGTTGCTTGGTAAATTTATGTACACCACAGTGATGGCCCAGCTGTATGCAACCATCTTGGCATGATCAGTTTGATGTCTATGTGTCTATGCATTATGTGGTTTTAGAAGAAGGTGGGTAAGGGACATCTTTGACTGGAACTTGTGTCAGTGCTATCTCTTCACTAACGAGTGCAGGGTTCGTCATGACACATGAAGGACTGTCTTAGAAGAGTGTGGAGGTGGCCAGGTACCAATGCACATCTCAGGCATGCAGTCCCACGGATCCAGCAGTGAGACAGTTCTCTGTGTACAAATGTTAGATGCCTCTGATCACTATTGAGATTAACTTGAGAGCTGTGCAGTGTCAGGACTAAATCCTCCTACCTATTGTCCAGTCCTATAATCAACATCAGTAATGTATGAACACACCATACCCATCTGGTGAGCACTGTCAAGGAGACAGAAATCAACCAAATAGAGTGGCCTATGGTATCCACTGACATGAATTTGATTCACCTTGTTTGGGACCAGTTGAAACTTGCAGTGTGTCATTACTGGAACCCTCCTAGCTGTGAATAACCTCAAGAGAGCCATCTTCGAAGAGCTGGAGTGACCACATGGACAGCATGCTGAGGCAGGTCCAAGCATGTTAAAATGCATGAGTTGGAACACCATCATATTGAATGTTAATCAACAGCAGATCTTGATTTCAAAAATGTTCATTTTTGAACAGATTTCATATATTTTTGTTGTTGATTTGTTATTTCACAATAAAGTTATGTTTTTCAGGTTCTTAAGTCTTATTGTTTCATTCTCTTTTCCCATTGATTATAAGCCCACACATGTTCACAGATATGCATATTACGTGTGTGTTTTTTAGGTTTGGAAAAGGTCATTGGATGAAAGCTAAGCTATAAGCTCGACATCAGTTTTATATGCCTGTCTGCTACTAGACATCCCAGCTACACATTGACTCTTTATCCATACTTTTTCTATTTTTTGTATTAAAAGTACTTCATTTTTTGAATATTGACATTATATTTGAGTTTGTTTAAAATAAATTGCTTTAAAACATTTCAGATAACTGAAGATATCCTTCGAGAACATTTTAGCAAATATGGAGATATCACAGAAATTAATTTACTGAAAAGACCAGACGGAAAACTTGTTGGTTGTGCCTTTATTCAGTTTGAAAGGGTGCAGAGTGCAGCAAAGGCAATATTGGGTTCCAGTGGGAAACCATTAATAGGTATCTGTTTAATTCTTAATGAACACTTTGCTATGAATTTCTTTTTGTGTGTTTTTTTATATTGCAAATATTTTTACAGTCTCTTGTTTCAGTAGTTTAACACTGCTTAATTTCATGTCTTGTAAGTATCATAGTTGTTGTCTTCTGATTTGCTTCATCTTTCTTATATAAAAATTTATGGGTTTTTTATAAAGTACTTTATTTGTATCAAATTTTGAAAAATGTAGTTGTAATTGGAAAACGTAAAAGAGTATGACAAAATCCCTCCCTCTGTACAAAGCATCATTAGGACTTTTGGACACATTTCATCTTTTCAGTATATACCCTGTTCGGAAGATACAGTGTTTATTTCTTTCAATCAAAGAAGCTGGCTGTGTTCTGTTAAAACTATTGTATGCAATGCAAGGAATTTTAACCTCATGGAGTGTGTGCGTTGACTTGTCCTGAGCAGACACCAGAAACCACTGCAGAATAACATGGAGTGTTTGGGACAAGTATGTCTGACTAACTTTGTGTGTGAGGACAGTTCATTCAATGGAAGACACCTTGTGACCACATACATGGTGGCAAGGTTGACTTAATATATTTATTGGAAGTGTCTTCCTGATTAATATACTTCTAACACTGGCTTTCCCAGTAAATCTTATTTGTGTACACTTTTTGAATTGTTCACTGGACTCCACAACTGATTCATTTGGAGAGTCACATGGACGAATGAAGATGGAGTTACACGACTCTGAAATCAGTGACGTATTTTACATATTAACATCATAGATAAAGACAGTTGATTGGAACATTTTGAATATACTGCCAAGTGCTCACGAAGTCCATTTGAGAAAAAAACTGATCACACAAAAATGCTTTAGTAATTCTCTGCCTAGAAATGAATAAATATTTGATTTTTGTACACGAGAACACTAATGAGTTGATTATGGCAGCAAGACTCCATTTTACACCAAGGCACAAATACTTGTTACTTGTGGCCTCGCCCTTTGTTTCAGGCAGAGCTGGGTAGTGCATTGGTTAAGACTGGATTTGTCTTTGAAAGGACTAGGCTAGAAATCCCTGTCTGTGAACCCGGACTTAGGTGTTGTGTGACTTCTTTGCGTCTGCTTAAGATAAACATAGGGATGATTCCTTTGCAAAGGACACTGCTGAATGACTTCCCTATCTTTTTTCCCGATCTGAGCCTGTAATCTGCCTCTAATGTTGTTAATGTGATGTTAAACTTAAATCTTCCTTCATTCATTCCAAGTCTAATGAGTTTCTTTTAATTATCTTGTAGTAAATATTCACCACATGAAAAATTTTACACATGTCCAGGCAACTTATACACAACTCTGATGATGAAGTTATCTGTGCTGTTGGACAGTGACAGCATCATCCAGAAACTTCCATACAGTGAAGTAGATGTATGCAGTATAACTTGGTGCTTATCTAGTCAGAGGAGAGGAGTGTAGGTGATAATCTAGGTGTGGGAGTTCTTGAAAGAAGCCATACACTGCGTGGGAAGCCTTGATCTCTTTCACTTCTGTCTTCTGACGTTGCACATAATCTTATGTATCTAACCACAAAGTACTCTATCTGCACCAAAAATGTTTGTCAAGTGTAATGCTATGCTGTTTATCATTCAGGGTAGCAAATAATGGTCAGCAGTTGACTGGTAACTGAGCTTGCAGCTGCTTTGTCTCAAAGAGATGGACTCACTCAGTGTCTTCCTGTGTGCCCTTCAATTACAACTGAGCAAGGTGCCATCACAGTATAATGATAGATTTGTGTCTGAGAGAATCTGGATACAAATACAGATCCAAATGTGGAAATATGCCTCACAAATTGCATCACCATACTCAGATTTAATCAGTCCTTTGATACTGAGCTGAGTGAAACATTTTAACCAGTGGCCCAGATGATGCACTGACAGTTTTAATGCAGATTTCTTGGTCTCTGCTATTTGTGGAGAATGAAATGGCCCCCTCCAATTGGTTGGATCTTCAATGTATCCTCCTGTTGTACACTTTTTCCCCATGCTGACCCCCTTCCACCCACTGCCGTGCCCAATTTCATCCTTGTCTCCTCTAATGACTGTTACACAACAGTGAAGCATGTCTTAAATTTTTTTCTGCCAGGGGATGGAAATTTGATGAGTCAGCAACTATCTAAACTTTGTGCTTACTCAACACTTGGAATTTTCATCTTTAGAACAATTGTTTGTTTCTTCATGTACTCATTTTATGTTGTTTTTCAGACTGTATTCAGCTGCTGTGATCTCCTTTCAGGTAGAACTGTTGTTATTGATTGGGCTGTTCCTCATACAAAGTATGTTGAGGCTACAAAAAATGAGAAAGACATGACAATTAAAGAAGAAGATGAATCCAAAGCAGATATCAAATCTGAAATATCTTCACAAGCATCTATAAAAGATGAAAGTGATTCTGAATCAGGCTTTGAATCTGATAAGGTTGTCAAAGAAGAAAGCACATCAAATGACTCTTCTAAGGTTATCAAAGCAGAGAACAGCTCAGATGAGTCTGAAGATGATGAACTTATCACAGAGGATGAGTGAGATAATTTATGATTTTTTTTATTTATTTGTTTATTTTTGCCTTCTATTGTGTGTTTGTTGATAAATTTCTTATCAATGGTGCTGACACATTAAGTGTTCTGTGAATGTTATGGTAAATTAAGAGTTCCCTTCTGCACTTTACATAAATTTTGAAATGAATTTTAGAGTCATAATATTGTAATTTTATCTTTCTTGAGCAATATGTGATGGTTATTTATTCTGATCGGTTTGAGAAAAATGCTTGTACAGCATACAGTGGTATGTCGCATGGTTTGCATTTATACCTGGTTTCTTGGCACACTTTCAGTTTCAAGCAAACTGCACTTCTAAACATCAGTATACCATCTCGTGGGTGATCACTTTGAGTGAAATTTGGGAAATACCTCCCTTTGAATAATAGAGAATTATCATGAGAGTGCCTTCATTTACATTTATCTATAGTGTTGGAAAATGTTTTACAAGTTCAGACAAAACCTTGTTATGAATATTTTTTCCACTTTTATGTCTCTGTGGAGAGCTTGAGCATTTATGTTAGGACAGGGCAGATCATGGAAAAGAATTGTGTATTCCATTTCATAGTCTTATGCAGTAATGCAGTTTATCCATAGCATACCAGAGAGATCAAATGCCACAAAATGTAAGTTGTAAACAACACATTGTGGCATCTTAATTTTTACAGAAGTTGTCCAATTAGTCTTTTTGATCTGGAGTTCTTCTTTAGTATTGCAGGTAATTTGATCCACATTTTTCTGACATTGCAACACTTAATGGAAAACATTGTTTCAAATGTCATAAACTGTATTTCCTTTGGTGTTCGGAATTGACCTACATGCAGTGCTTCTACGCTTCCCTGCCATAATTGATTGATGGTACATGTATTGAGACAGTTAGGACAGGTCAGAAGATGTTCTACATCCCAATATTCACCATAATGACATCTGTAATCATATTCATCCCTAAGGTCCCACATTATAAGGGTTGCCTTCGCTGGTGACATGTCTCTTCTGAAGCAGTTCAGGCTCCTCCAAATCTTCCATTTCAGGCTCTTGCCACTTGGCATCCCCCGTAGTTGAGGGTAATCATTTGCACGCTTGTAAGTTCTTTGCTCAAGAATCTCTCTTGGGATTTGAGATTTCCTAGTCCATAGGTAGCTCCAAATAAGATGTGGCATTCATTGAAGTAATGTATAAGCTTTTCAATGTGTTCATGGTTGGACCTTCAAGATTTGGTGTCCGTGAATCTGGCCCCTTTGTATAGTTTATTGAGGGGCATGCATCCCATGCAAACAGTTATTGAACAGCATATTCTATTTAAGCTTAAATTGACCTTTTTGACATGAATAGATCTGGACCATTCTGAGCAATCATGTTCTGTTGTGGAGAAACACATTGCCTGGGCTGTAGTTATCAGCTCGATTGGTTTGCCTCCCCATTGGTTGTTAACTAATTTTGTCAGTGCGTTATTTGTTGCTGTGACTTCATAATGGGTCTTCTTGCAGTTGAATATTGATGCCTGGTCATGTAGTACACCCAAGTATGTCAGTTTATCAATGTGTTCCTGGCTGATGCTGTTCTAGGTTTTTTTGGGTGATGATGGAAGCTGCTGACTTGTATCTTTGAGGGATTAATTTAAAGGAATTTTCCTGGTATAGTTCTGACATGGTGCTTACAGCATGTTCTATGTTTTGTTCTACATCAAAACTCTTTCCTTGAGCTATTATGGCCAGATCGTTGGCATATGGGAAGTGGGTCCTGTAATTTGGTGTTGATTGGTCATTGTTATACAGATCGATTAAAGGGGAGGGGGGCAGGCCACTGCCCTGGACAAGACTATTTTTCTGCTCTCTCCATTGTTGGGGAGGCTTGCATGCCTCAGCGATACAGATAGCCGTACCGTAGGTGCAACCTCAAAGGAGGGGTATCTGTTGAGAGGCCAGACAAATGTGTGGTTCCTGAAGAGGGGCAGCAGCCTTTTCAGTAGTTGCAAGGGCAACAGTCAGGATGATTGACTGATCTGGCCTTGTAACACTAACCAAAATGGCGTTGCTGTGCTGGTACTGCGAACAGCTGAAAGCAAGGAGAAACTCCAGCCGTAATTTTTCCCGAGGCCATGCAGCTCTACTGTATGGTTAAATGATAATGGCATCCTCTTGGGTAAAATATTCCAGAGGTAAAATAGTTCCCCATTCGGATCTCCGGGCAGGGACTACTCAAGAGGACGTCATTATCAGGAGAAAGAAAACTGGTGTTCTACGGATCAGGCATGGAATGTCAGATCCCTTAATCGGGCAGGTAGGTTAGAAAATTTAAAAAGGGAAATGGATAGGTTAAAGTTAGATATGGTGGGAATTAGCGAAGTTCGGTGGCAGGAGGAACAAGACTTGTGGTCAGGTGAATACAGGGTTATAAATACAAAATCAAATTGGGGTAATCCAGGAGTAGGTTTAATAGTGAATAAAAAAATAGGAGTGCAGGTAAGCTACTACAAACAGCATAGTGAACGCCTTATTGTGGCCAAGATAGACACGAAACCCATGCCTACTACAGTAGTACAAGTTTATATGCCAACTAGCTCTGCAGATGATGAAGAAATTGAAGAAATGTATGATGAGATAAAAGAAATTATTCAGATAGTGAAGGGAGATGAAAATTTAATAGTCATGGGTGACTGGAATTCGATAGTAGGAAAAGGAAGAGAAGGAAACGTAGTAGGTGAATACGGATTGGGGGAAAGAAATGAAAGAGGAAGCCGCCTGGTAGAATTTTGCACAGAGCATAACTTAATCATAGCAAACACTTGGTTCAAGAATCATAAAAGAAAGATATATACATGGAAGAAGCCTGCAGATACTGACAGGTTTCAGATAGATTATATAATTGTAAGACAGAGATTTAGGAACCAGATTTAAATTGTAAGACATTTTCAGGGGCGGATGTGGACTCTGACCACAATCTATAGGTTACGAATTGTAGGTTAAAACTGAAGAAACTGCAAAAAGGTTGCAATCTTAAGGAGATGGGACCTGGATAATCTGACTAAACCAGAGGTTGTACAGAGTTTCAGGGAGAGCATAAGGGAACAATTGACAGGAATGGGGGAAAGAAATACAGTAGAAGAAGAATGGGTAGCTTTGAGGGATGTAGTAGTGAAGGCAGCAGAAGATAAGTAGGTAAAAAGGCGAGGGCTAGCAGAAATCCTTGGGTAACAGAAGAAATATAGAATTTAACTGATGAAAGGAGAAAATATAAAAATGCAGTAAATGAAGCAGGCAAAAAGGAATACAAATGTCTCAAAAATGAGATCGACAGGAAGTGCAAAATGGCTAAGCAGGAATGCTAAGAGGACAAATGTAAGGATGTAGAGGCTTATCTCACTAGGGGTAAGATAGATACTGCCTACAGGAGAAAAGAGAACCACTTATATGAATACCAAGAGCTCAGGTGGAAACCCAGTTCTAAGCAAAGAAGGGAAAGCAGAAAGGTGGAAAGAGTATATAGAGGGTCTATACAAGGGCTACATACTTGAGGACAATATTCTGGAAATGGAAGAGAATATAGATGAAGACTAAATGGGAGATACAATACTGCGTGAAGAGTTTGACAGAGCACTGAAAGACCTGAGTCGAAACAAGGCCCCGGGAGTAGACAACATTCCGTTAGAATTACTGACAGCTTTGGGAGAGCCAGTCCTGACAAAACTCTACCATCTGGTGAGCAAAATGTGTGAGATAGGCGAAATACCCTCAGACTTCAGGAAGAATATAATAATTCCAATCCCAAAAAAAGCAGGTGTTGACATGTGTGAAAATTACCAAACTATCAGTTTAATAAGTCACGGCTACAAAAAACTAACGTGAATTCCTTACAGACGAATGGAAAAAGTGGTAGAAGCCGACCTCGGGGAAGATCAGTTTGGATTCCATAGAAATGTTGGAACATGTGAGGCAATACTGGCCCTACGACTTATCTTAGAAGCTAGATTAAGAAAAGGCAAACCTATGTTTCTAGAATTTGTAAACTTAGAGAAAGCTATTGACAATGTTTATTGGAATACTCTCTTTCAAATTCTGAAGGTGGCAGGCGTAAAATACAGGGAGTGAAAGGCTATTTACAATTTGTACAGAAACCAGATGGCAATTATAAGAGTCGAGGGACATGAAAGGGAAGCAGTGGTTGGGAAGGGAGTGAGACAGGGTTGTAGCCTCTCGCTGATGTTATTCAATCTGTATATTGAGCAAGCAGTAAAGGAAACAAAAGGAAAATTCGGAGTAGGTATTAAAATCCATGGAGAAGAAACAAAAACTTTGAGGTTCACCAATGACATTACAATTCTGTCAGAGACACCAAGGGACTTCGCAGAGCAGTTGAACGGAATGGACAGTGTCTTGAAAGGAGGATATAAGATGAACATCAACAAAAGCAAAACGAGGACAATGGAATGTAGTGTCGAGTTAACTCGGGTGATGCTGATGGAATTAGATTAGGAAATGAGACACTTAAAGTAGTAAGTGAGTTTTGCTAATTGGGGAGCAAAATAACTGATGATGGTCAAAGTAGAGAAGATATAAGATGTAGACTGGCAATGGCAAGGAAAGCATTTCTGAAGAGGAGAAATTTGTTAACATCGAGTATAGATTTAATTGTCAGGAAGTCGTTTCTGAAAGTATTTGTATGGAGTGTAGCCGTGTATGGAAGTGAAACATGGACGATAGTTTGGACAGTAAGAGAATAGAAGCTTTTGAAATGCGGTGCTACAGAAGAATGCTGAAGATTAGATGGGTGGATCACATAGCTAATGAGGGGGTATTGAATAGAATTGGGGAGAAAAGGAGTTTGTGGCACAACTTGACTAGAAGAAGGGATCAGTTGGTAGGACATGTTCAGAGACATCAAGGGATCACCAATTTAGTATTGGAGGGCAGCGTGGAGGGTAAAAACCGTAGAGGGAGACCAAGAGATGAATACACTAAGCAGATTCAGAAGGATGTAGGCTGCAGTAAGTACTGGGAGATGAAGCAGCTTGCACAGGATAAAGTAGCATGGAGAGCTGCATCAAGCCAGTCTCAGGACTGAAGACGACAACAACAACAACAACAACAACAACAACAACAAAAACAACAACATTGCAGCCATTGTTTGGCTCCAGGGCATAGCGTTTAATTCCACCAGAGAAACAAGTGTGTGGGCACAATACCAGTTGTAATAGTGTATGTATCTATTTCAAATTCTGGTAGGTCTTCATAAATCTTGCCGCTATGTCACCAAGATACCCAATTTCTGTTATTCTGTTTCTGCCTCTTGTCTTCTTCTTCTTCTTCATCTTCCAAAAACATTTCTGCTTATGCAGGTCATTCACAGAGTGTCTTTGAATCTTCTTTTTTTTTTGCCCGCAGTCGAGTATTCCCTCTCCCATTGTCATCTTAGGTTCACTTCATCCTTCAGCTGGTTGCTCCATCTTGTTCATGATTTTCCAGATTCTCTTCTTCCGTATAGTGTCCATTTGAGAGCCCTTCTTTGAAGTCTTTCTTATTCCATTCTTTTGTTGTGGCCAAACTATTTCAGCCTATTTCTTCCCATAGTTTCTTTTAGGGAATTTATTTGATGAGTGTTTCATGTTGTTTCATTCCTCATCCTGTCTCTTCTCGACTTAACTCTGGATCTCTCATAGAAAGTGCATCTCTGTACTTGTTTTCTCCTCACATCTTTCTTTATCCAAGCCCCAACATACCGATTGATTGATCCAAATTGGTAAACAACATGACTTGTACGTCGTGATATTGTTTTTGGCAGATATTTTCCAATTCCTAAATTATGTTGGACACTCAATAACAAAATTTCAAGCAGTTTTCTGTCCTCTCCAAATATTCATTATTGATGTTTCCTTTCTTGGTTAGCTTACTTTCTAGACATTTGATGAAAGTATTTACTACTTCAATAACTTTTACATTACAATTTACATCCCTCATTCTTTCATTTTTACTGCTGATTTTTATTACCTTGCCTTCCATTTATTTCCGAGCCATATGTGCCTCTTCAGCTACCCTCTATCAGGTATTTAGTTGTTCCTTCAATTTCTGCTCATTAATTTCACAAATCATAAAACTGTCGGAATGTGGTATGACTTTAATATCATTTGTTGTTGACCCTGAGAACTTTACTTACAATGTTGTCCATGGCTGTATTGAAGAACAGTGGAGAGCGTACTTCATTGTCGAACCCCTCTATCTGTTCAATACCTTTCTGATTTTTTGCCATCTATTATGACGCAATTAAGTGTTCCTGATTCTGAGTTCCACTCCTTTTGAAAGTTCCAGTCTATTCAAACCTTGCCATGTCTCTTCCATTATAACAGTTTATGAAATAAAAAAAATTTAAAAGTAAAAACTTTTAATGCCTAATCCACAATTTTCCTATCACAATTAAAGTTCAGTTACTAGTTTCAATTACTATCTGCTTCCACCTTCAGATCATTCAAAATATTAAAAGACCGTTAATAAACATTGGAGATCATCATTTGCTGTAGTCATGCATTTGTAAGTACCAAAACAATAACAATACATAGTTGAAAATGTCACTGTGAGGAAGCCAGGTTGTAGATATATGGTAATTTTGCAGGTTGCAGGAAGTTGGGTAAAAGGCTCATTACTTTCAACAGTATAACAGGTATTATTGTGAGAGCATTACATGCAATGGCTCCAAAAACTGTCAGCTGTTCTGTAGCCTGGCTTTCACAAGAATGATCCTGCGTAGCTCCCCCTGTGGGTTCAGGGGTAAGAATAGGCCCGCGGTATTCCTGCCTCTCGTAAGAGGCGACTAAAAGGAGTCTCAAACGTTTCGGCCTTCTGTGATGGTCCCCTCTTGGGTTTGACCTCCTTTTTTTCCAAATTTCCGTTGTTAGTGCGTGCCATTTGGGGAAGGACACCTTACATGGTGTTTTTCTATTGGTCCATCATGCACCTCCACCTTGCGTGTTACCTATTGTCGTGTGGGGGGGGGGGACTACACCCAACATCTTCTGGGTTGTCTCCTTCTTGTCTTGTGCGCAATCTTCTTCTTAGCGCCCACGACAACTGTGGACCCTTTCAACACCTAAAATCCAGCACGGTAGCCAGTCTGTTGTGGTGGGGTCATCATGTACCCTCTTGGTGGTAGCCCCCTGGCCACGCAGGGATCGCACTACAGATGCCAGAGCTGTTTCCTCCCCATGCATGCCAAGGAGTATGTGCCCATCTTGTCTGGGGCACGGGGACTCCGGGCAATGGGATATCTGCCAGGTACCTGTTGCTTTGGCTGGGTGGCGCCCTTGGGGAGAGCCCTCGTTCGGAGTAGGTGGCATCTGGGCGGATGTGGCCCAATGAAGCGCAATAAATCACACCAAGCTGGTGGTCGCACGGCCACCGGCGTCTCTAAGCGAGGTAGAGTAGACTTTGATGCTGCGCAATATGACCCTCAGTCGTTCCCCTTGTTGGCTACGCCATGGGAGGGACGCCGATCTAGTGCCAAGCGGGAGCCTTACGTACCGCAATACCTTGTCTGCCGCAGGACTGATGGTGACTCCTTTCTTATGACGAAGCCTCTGTTTTTTGTGGAACACGTGGAGGATAAGTTGGGGAAGTGGCGGGGTTGTCTAAAATGAGGAATGGGTCCATCCTCCTCAAGACGTCCTCCCCAGCCCAGTCACGAGCGTTGCTCTTGTGTGATAAGCTGGGTGACGTCCCTGTTACCGTCACTCCCCACAGTAGCTTAAATATGGTCCAGGGGATTATTTACCATTGTGACCTCTTGTTACAATCCGATGACGAGCTGAGAGCCGACTTGGAACAACATGGTGTACGTTTTGTCCATCGTGTACATAGAGGCCCCAAGACTAACAGGGTGGCCACCGGTGCCTTTATCTTGGACTCCGAGGGTGATGTCTTGCCCGAGAAGGTCAAGGTGATGGTTTACCGTTGCGACGTCAAGCCCTACATCCCTCCCCCGGTGCGGTGCTTCCAGTGCTAGAAGTTTGGGCATATGTCCTCCCGTTGCCCATCCAGCGCTACATGTCGAGATTGCGGACGCCCCTCTCATCCCGATTCTCCATGTGCGCCTCTGCCTGTATGTGTCAACTGTGGGGAGCACCACTCTCCATGCTCGCCGGATTGCCCCGTTCTTCATAAGGAGCGGAAGATCATGGAATTTAAGACTCTGGACCGGCTTACTTATCGAGAGGCAAAACTGAAATTTGAAAGGTTGTATCCTGCTTCCATTCGAACATCTTATGCTGCAGCCACGTTATCGTTGCCCACTCGACCGACGGTTGTCGCCTCATCTGTGCCGCCTTCAGTGGGCCCTCAGGGCCGTGTATCTCTGTCTGCCCCCCTCGTGCCTGGGGGCAAGCCTTCCTCTGTTGCCCCCTTAGCAGTTGGGGGCAAACCCTCTTCTGTCGCTCCCCCCACGCTTACTTCGGGAGTGACATCTCCTCCAAAACCGGGGGGCTCGATCCCTCCCCCTCCTTCTCCGCCGGCGTTGCCTCTGCCGGTTCCTCTCTCGCGGAAGGGGTCCCTCGGGGCTCTCCCTTCCTCTGTTTCTTCTCCTACCCAGCCGGATGTCAGCCAGTGGCTGAAGGTTCCGCCACCTGCTGGTCGTAGGGCTTCTGCGTCGTCGTCAGCCTCCGATGGTCCTTCAGAGAAGCTCTCCCAGCCCTCTCACCCTAAGGGCCGACGTGAGAAGAAGGAACGGAATGTGTCCAAGAAGAAGGACGTTCCGGCGGTTTCAGTACCGCCTGCTGTACATAGTCCTGGCTCCGGGGATGAGGTGGAGATCCTCGCCTCTGCCGCGGATCTCGCCCGCACGGAACCCTTGGGGGCCTCTCCTATGGACTCAGCTGACTCTCCCCCGGTGGCGGCAGTTGGCTCTGAGGCGCTGTCTGCCTCTTAGTCGCATTCACGCCCTCCCAGTCCCTTCGTGCTTCCATTCTCCATTGGAACTGCGGCGGTTATTTCCGCCACCTGCCTGAGCTCCGGATGCTTCTGAGTGTTTCCCCTGTTCTCTGCATTGCTCTGCAGGAAACTTGGTTTCCGGCAATGCGGACCCCCGCCCTTCGCGGTTATCGGGGATACTATAAGAACCGCGCTGCCTGTCAACGAGCATCAGGTGGCGTTTGCCTCTTTGTTCACCACTCTGTCTGTAGCTCGCCAGTACACCTTCTGACGCCTTTAGAGGCAGTTGCTGCCAGGGTTGAGCTCTCGCCGGCTATTACTGTTTGCTCTGTTTACATTCCTCCGGATGGGGAGCTCCCCCGACATGTCTTGGCTGCGCTGCTGGCTCAACTCCCGCCACCTTTGCTGCTTCTGGGCCATTTCAATGCCCACAACCCTCTCTGGGGTGGGACTGTCTCCAATGACCGCAGTCGGGCCGTGGAGCATGTGTTGGCTCAGCTCGACCTTAGCCTCTTGAACACCGGTGCTCCCACGCATTTCAGTGTGGCCCATTGCTCGTTCTCGGCCATCGATCTCTCTATTTGCAGCCCTGGACTTGTCCCATCCCTCCACTGGAGCGTGTATCCTGACCTGTGTGGTAGTGACCATTTTCCCATCTCTTTGTCACTGCCCCAGTGTCATTCTTCTGGGCGCCTGCCCTGCTGGGCTCTCCACAGGGCTGACTGGCTGGCTTTTACTTCCGCTGCAACCATTGAGTCTCCCCCACAGGGTGACATTGACGAGGTGGTCCGTGTTTTAACCACGTCCATCATTTCAGCGGCCGTGGCTGCCATCCCCCGTTCTTCTGGCCTCCCTCGGAGGAAGGCTGTACCCTGGTGGTCGCTGGAGATTGCTGAGGCTATTCGCGACCGTTGGCGGGCTCTCCAGCGTCATAGGCGGCACCCGTCTCTCGAGACCCTCATCGCCTTTAAGAGGCTCCGTGCCTTGGCCCGTCGTCTTATTGCACGGCGTAAGCAGGAGTGCTGGGAGAGGTATGTCTCATCCTTGGGCTCCCATGCCTCCCCCTCGCTCGTGTGGTCCCGGATCCGGCGGATTTATGGATACCAGACCCCTATGGGTGTCCCTGGGCTCTCCTTGGACGGTGCTGTCTGCACGGACGCTGCCGCCATTGCTGAACGGCTTGCCGCGCACTTTGCTAAGAGCTCTGCGACTGCATCTTATTCCCCCGCCTTTCGCTCTCTAAAGGAGCGAGCCGAGCGGACGCCGTTCTCATTCCACACGCGTCGTTCTGAAAAATACAATGCTCCTTTCAGCGAGAGGGAATTCCTCGCTGCCCTCGCCGATTGCCCTGATACAGCACCAGGACCAGACTGCATCCACGCGCAAATGCTGAAGCATCTCTCCAGGGACTGCCAGAGACACATTCTTGCGATATTTAATCGCATTTGGAGCGAAGGCGTGTTCCCGTCGCAATGGTGAGAGGGTGTTATTGTCCCCATCTTGAAGCCCGGTGCGGACCCACTGGCGGTGGACAGCTATCGTCCCATTACCCTCACCAACGTTTTGTGCAAATTGCTCGAACGTATGGTGGGGCGGCGTTTGTGTTGGGTCCTTGAGTCGCGCGGTCTCCTCGCTCCATCCCAGGGTGGCTTCCGTCGGGGCCGGTCTGCCACGGACAATTTGGTGCGGCTGGAATCTGCTATTCGTACGGCCTTTGCCCGACGTCAGCATCTCGTTGCTGTATTTTTCGATCTGCGGAAGGCATATGACACCACATGGCGGCATCACATCCTCGCCACGTTGCATGAGTGGGGTCTTCGTGGTCGGCTCCCGGCTTTTCTTCAAACCTTTTTATTGCGCCGTTCTTTCCGGGTGCAAGTCGGCGCCGCCTCTAGTTCATCTTATATACAGGAAAATGGGGTCCCGCAGGGCTCGGTGTTGAGCGTCTCCTTATTTCTAGTGGCCATTAATGGTCTGGCTGCAGCCGTGGGGTCGTCGGTGTCTCCTTCTTTGTATGCCGACGACTTCTGCATCTCATTTAGCTCCATGACTACGGGGCTCGCCGAACGCAGGCTGCAAGTAGCCGTTCGCAAGGCAGCATCATGGGCTCTGACTCATGGTTTTCAGTTCTCTGCAGCCAAGACTCGAGTTATGCACTTCTGCAGGCGTCGGACGGTCCACCCTCATCCTGAACTTTACCTCGACGGCCACCTGCTTGGAGTGGTGGACACTTGCCGCTTCTTGGGACTCGTGTTTGATGCCCGGCTCACATGGGTTCCTCATCTTACTCATCTGAAGCAAAAATGCTGGCGGCACCTCAACGCCCTCCGCTGCCTTAGCCACACGTCTTGGGGTGCAGATCGCTGCACGCTGCTGCGATTGTACAGAGCCCTTGTGCAGTCCCGGCTTGTTTATGGGAGCCTGGCCTATGGGTCTGCACCACCCTCAGTGTTGAAGTTGTTAGACCCCATACACCACTGTGGGGTTCGGCTTGCAACTGGCGCTTTCCGCACGAGCCCTGTGGATACTCTACTGGTGGAGGCCGGGGTTCCCCCACTGCGGATTCGCCGCCATCGACTGCTCGCCGACTATGCTGTCCACGTGCATTGCTCGCCTGGCCATCCCAATCATCGCTTGCTTTTCCCTGCCGTGGTCCTCCATCTGCCCGAACGGCGACCTAGGTCTGGGCTTTCCATAGCTGTCCGCGTCCAGTCCCTGCTGTCGGAACTGGGCTCATTCCCTCTTCTGCCTCCCTTCCGGGTCCGTGCACCTACGCCTCCCTGGTGTTTGCCCCGGCCGTCCGTCCGTCTGGACTTGGCACAGGGACCCAAGGACTCGGTTCCGCCTGTGGCCCTCCGTCGCCGTTTTCTTGCGCTCCTCGCCTCATTTCCGGGCAGTGAGCCTGTCTACACTGATGGTTCCCTGGTTGCTGGTCGCACTGCCTACGCTTTTGCACACGCTGCCCATGTTGAACAGCGCTCCTTGCCGGCTGGCTGCAGTATTTTTACTGCAGAGCTGGTGGCCATATTGCGCGCTCTTGAGCATATGCGTTCCTGCTCAGGTACGTCCATCGTCATCTGCAGTGACTCCCTGAGCAGCCTCCAGGCCATCGACCGCTGCTATCCTTCTTCTCCTCTGGTGTCCTCTATTCGGGAGTCTGTTTCCACCATTACCCACTCTGGTCGTTCGGTGATCTTTGTTTGGATGCCAGGTCACGTTGGCATCCCGGGGAACAAACGTGTTGACAGGCTGGCCAAAGGGGCGATCGACGCCCCAGCTTTGGAGATCGGCCTTACGGCTCGCGATCAGCAGCTGGTGTTGCGCCGTAAGGTGCTTGGGATGTGGTCTGTTGAGTGGCATGGCATGACAGCCCCGAATAAACTGCGGGCTGTCAAGGAGACGACCGATGTATGGCGCTCCTCCCTGCAGGCTTCTCGCAGGGAGTCTGTAATCCTGTGTCGGCTGCGCATCGGCCATACCTACCTGACGCACGGCCATCTTTTGTGTCAGGAGGATCCGCCCCTGTGTCGATGTGGGTCCCGGCTGACGGTCGCCCACATTTTATTGGAGTGTCCCCGACTGCGCACCCTCTGGCAGTCTTTTAATCTCCCGGGCACTTTGCCTTTGATTTTATGCGACGATGCCTCCATGGCTGACAATGTTTTACATTTTATCCGTGGTAGTCCTTTTTATGGTTCGATTTAGGGGGGTCCTGCACCTTTCCCTTTCTGTGTCTTTTGTCCTCGCGTCTCTCAATATTTGTTGCTGTTTTGGCGTGTCGTCAGATGGTTGACTCTTTCCCTTTTTTGTTGTCGTGGTCAGTCAACCAGTCTCCGGCCATCTTCTTTTCTTCTGTATCTTTTTGTCTGGTGTTCATCTGTACTCTTTGTGTTTGTAGTGTTCGTTACCGCATTTGTGTTCTTTTAGGGCCTGTGGGGAGTCTCCTTCCCCTTGGGGTTTTACCTGCTTTGTGCATTTATGTCTCGCCTGTTTTTGGAATGGGGGACTGATGACCTCAGCTGTTTAGTCCCCCTTAAACATCCCAACAACCACCACCTCCTGCGTAGCATATAGCTTAGTCATCTTTATAAAATATGCAAAAATTAAGGGTAATATAAGAACACTACACACCACCAGTCTGACAAGATACGTCAAAACATTTGTTGTTGAATGACTATAGCTAACAATGCTTTCCATTGCTTATTCACCACCTTTGCATATTTTGAATGATCTCAAGGTGGTTGCAGGTAGCAAGTTATCAAATGTTAATTGTAATAGGAAAATTGTGGTCTAGGCATTAAAAATTTTTCATTTAAAAACTTTTTATTTAATAAACCACATTGAGACCACCGTCTGTCCCCCTGACCATGTCAGGCTTCACTAACTTTCTAACAGTGTCGTAAGCCTTTTTTATGTGTATGAATGCAACTACAGTGTTTCTCTTATAGGGCAAAATCCGCCTAGTTCTGTTTTTAAGTGTAGTTTTATCTTGTTCCTGATTTTCTGAAAAACTTTCTTTTCATAAATCTTCATGCAGTGGCACAGTGATGCTATTCCACTGTAGTTCTCGCTGAAAGCCTTCTTACCTATCTTAAATACAATAATTTTCTTTGTCAAGTCATCAGGAATCCTTCAATATTATCATACTGCCCTCATTATTCTATACAGACACTGAATTCCTATAGTAATACAATCCATGACATAACTAGGACAGTTGCATAGTGCAAAAGGTTTTGGAACATTCACGATGATGCAGGAAAGTGGGCCAGCATCTTATTTTTATTAAACCTGTTTTTGTAATTCTGTTGGTAGTATTTTTAGTGTACAGTTTTGGACATGATGTCCATTTTCAAACCATCGCCCACATCATAAGTATTGAAACACAACACAACCAATACATTTGCAAACAGCCACAATGGGCAATCATGAGTAACTTGTACAAAGTTGTGTACAGCATATTATCAGGGCTTCTTTCCAAACAGCACTAGATTGTTAAAATCTTTTGATAAAATTTCTGTCAGTTCTTTTGCACTTCCCTGTTTATGTTTTTTTCTTGTACAATGTTGGGCACTGGCGTAGCTGTTTTTTGCTACTGGATGAAGAGTTTGTGGTAAACTTTTCTGGCTCATATATCCTTGCAATAGCTATCGATTACTGAACACTTCAAGTAAGTGTTTTCTATTTGCTTCCTTGTTAGCTTCCTATAGGTGTGGGTGTGTTCAACACAAAAATGTTCAAAAAATATTTAAAGCTATTTTACGGTACAGTTGTGTTGTTATTCACAAAAGTGAAGAGTAAGTAGTCATTTGTTCTGAAATATCTTCGCCATTCTTCCATAATGCCTGCTGGGTGTCTATTATTTCCAAACTGGTCCTTCTTACCTGATTGCCGTATACAGCATCTGCCTTGTTCTGTGGACTCTTTACATACAATTTCCCCTTTTTTCCAAGGAGTTGTTTTGTAAGAGGAACTGATTTGTAGTAATTACCAATAGTAGCTGTTTGGCTGCATCGGCACAGTTATTAATAAGGTATAGCTTGTATTTCTCTGTCAAATTTTTGGGTGCAACAGTTATGTGACCTATACAAGTCACCCTCTGTAGGGTATATGGAATATCATTGCATGTTTTGAAATTTATTTTTGTGGCTTTTTACTTGTGCTGCGAACTACAGAATTTCATTTCATTACTTTAAATGGTACTATTGTTCCATTTGTGGCTACAGTTTCACATGATGCATACTCTGGACAATGACTCCTCTGCAACATGTCTGATATTTTCCGACGTAAGTTTCATCAACCTACATAGCTGGCTTATTGTCTTCAAAATAAGTGCAATGCAGGAATAATTGAAAACAGTTTCTGCTTTTTAGTGAATAACAGTGCCAAGAACCCTAGAGTTCTTCAGGATAAATAGCATTTCAACACTTTATTCACACACTGGGATTTGTAATGTTGTCATCTCAAAACTGTCCACCATTTCTCTTCATATCAACCACTATCAAATTAACTATTTCTCATCAAACATATGTTAAAAACATGGTGTCATTTCAAAGGATTCTTATCTATAGGACAAGATGATTTAAAACTTTATTGTTCATGATTAGTATGTTACAATCCCTTTCATACAACTACCATTGGTATAGTTGCTGCAGATTGATTTTCTTCTGCACAAGAATGCTAACATTCTTACTCAGTCATCTCCATCACCATAAGCTTTGTCAGCAACTACATCTCCTTTGTAAGGACACTCCAATAGTTACAAATAATCAGATTAAAAATGTGAGTTTTGCAATAGCCCTAGAGTATCCTTTTGTTAATGTATATGCCTCTACTCTGGTATGTGATCCATTTGAACTGAAACTATTCATAGTATTTGTTTATGCAGTATTCACCTATTAATAAAGTTCAGAAATATGCAGTCAACTTCATGTTGGATAGAAATTGTGTGATAATTAGTAATACATAACTTAATTCAGTGTAAATTTTCCAAAGAATAAATCTAAAAAACAAAACCAAGCTATACCTGATTTCTTGCAAAAACCACTATCAACACAATCAAAGAATACAGACTAATACACAGAACTGCAAGAAACTAACATCAAACAGAACGATCAGATTCTTCAACTGTGATCAAAGTTTGTCTTCTGTATCAAACCATTGAATTTATACCAACAGGCCGTGTGACATCTCAGTTATAAGTTTTATCAATAAGCCATATGCATCAGTGTAGACATGCTTACCTCCAGATGTAAACTAGCTGAAGAATGTGAGCATTTGGTCCCTGAAATTCACCCAGCATCCTGCATGGGGCTTTGCTGTGACTACCAGCAGCCTTGTAGCAGCCAATACGTTAAACAAGTTTGCGATCAGTTTCCTCTTCCACTGTTTTCCATTGATTCTCTCTCTCTCTCTCTCTCTCTCTCTCTCTCTCTCCCTCCCTCCCTCCCTCCCTCCCTCTCCCTCTCCCTCCCTCTGTGTGTGTGTGTGTGTGTGTGTGTGTGTGTGTGTGTGTGTGTTTTCCCTGAATCACCTAAAGCAAATGTTAAGATGGTTCTTGTACTTCCCAGGAGATTTTATCATTGGTGTCTTCTTCAACTAAAGTGTACTTCTATGACTTATGTAAGCACCCGTCTTATTTACATTTCCTGTCCTTGTCTCTCAGTAAATTGCCTGTTTATATTAATCTATTTGTTTTTCATTCTGCCACCGTAAGAAGCTTCCAATTTTCCCCCTTTCTTCTTCTTCTTCTTCTTCTTCTTCTTACAATTTTCCTTTTGACGATGTTATTTTGGTCAAGCAATGTTATTGATGCTGGAATTTTATTTCACTGGTTTTTGTGATACATTCAGCAGTTGAACATATTGTTTGCTGTGGTTTTTTCCACCCTTAAAGTTTTTACTACTGGTCTTCCAGCAAGCATTCAGTCAAACATCTAATCTGATACTGTTTTCAATATGATATTCTTCTGTTTGTCCTGATTTTATGAGCTTGTCTTCTTCATATAGTTTTAAAGGCAGTAAGCCTCTTCTTTTCCAGGAATTGTGTTCCTTCACCTCAACAGATACTGAAGAAGATATAAAATATGTATCTCTTGGTGATTTGGTGCCCTGTGGCATTTCATTCTGTGCTCATTAAATATGTCTCTCTGTAACTGCTGTTTTTCACATGTTTCATATGTATCAGAACTTTGTTAAGGCTGCTGCATATATTTTTCTTTGTCCATATTTTAGTTTCTATTTCACAGCACATCCCCCCCCCCCCCCCTTCCCCCTTTCCTTTCTCTCATTTTTCAAATATGAGCATCTTCTCTTCCTGTAAGCAAGCATTTCATTGTTCTTTTTAAACTAGTTCAAGTTATACTGGACACCTCTAAAATGTGGATTAATTGTTTTGTCTTTTACATGTGACTTTATAAAACCATCCCTCTTTTATCTTGTGAACTAGGAAAACAAAGTTTAAATCAATCAATTATTTTACCCATTGTTGACTGGTTTTATTTTATTCCAGGCAGATGGAACCTACAAAAGAAAAACTTAGAAAGCCAAGAATTGTTTCCAATGATGTAACAGAAGGCTGTACAGTATTTGTGAAAAATGTTCCATTTTCTGCAACTAATGAAGAATTGAAATCCTGCATGGAACAGTTTGGTCCTGTGGTTTATGCACTGATATGTATTGATCCTTTGACAGAACATTCTAAAGGAACAGCGTTTGTAAAATTTAAGGTATAAATATTTCAACCGTCAACAAGCTAATGTTGGTTTTCGCATGTTTGCATCGTTTCAGTGTCATATTTTTTTCTCAGTCTTACCCAAGCTTATCAGCAATTCTCTTGTAAGCTTGAGTAGTTCAGTACAAGATAAGAGTGATAACCAATTCTGCTTAGTTTCTCACTGCAATTTGTGAGGGTGATAATTCATTAATTTTGCTACTGTCAAACACATTGTCTTTCAGATGTTAGATATACACCACTATTGTACCATCTCATTTAAAACTGGTTGTATACACCTTACTGTTCTACAAGTAAAACAAGGGTAATGGAAAGTAGTTGAATCAGATCAGACGATACCAAGGGGTTTAGATCATGAAACGAGATATGGAATGTAATAATGAGTTTTGCTATTTGGGCAGGGGGGACTGATAATGGGAGAGAGAGGGAGAGAGAGAGAGAGAGAGAGAGAAGTTAGAAACTGCAGACTGCCTGTTGCAAGAAAAGCTTTTCTGACAAAGAGTAATTTATTAACATCCACTACAAATTTAAATGAGAGGAAGTTTTTTTTAATAGTACATGTGTGGAGTGTAACCTTGTATGGGAGTGAAACGTGGACAGTAAGCAGTTCAGATGGTAAGAGAATAGAAGCTTTTGAAATGTCGTGCTAATGAAGAAAGCTGAAGATTAGATGGGTAGAATGAGTTACTAATGAGGAGGTACCGTGTCAGATTGGGGAGAAGCTTATGACACACCTTGACAAAAAGAAGGGATCAGTTGGTAGGACATATCCTGAAGTATCAAAGAATTGTCGGTTTGGTAATGGAGGGAAGTGTCTGGGGTAATTGCAGAGGGAGACCCAGGTATGAATACAGTAAACAGGTACAAAGGTATGTAGGTTGCAGTAGTTATTTTGGGAGGAAGAGGCTTGCACTAGATGGACTGATATGAAGAACTACATCGTACAAGTTTTTGGACTGAAGACCATGACGACAACAGCAGCATGTCCAGATATTGAACTGTCTTCTGTAATTCTATGTTCAGAAAATAATTAAGTAGTTTTTTTAGGATGCTGTTTCTCCTGTTTCATAGTACAGTCCTTAAGATTATTTGAGATAATTATTTCATACTATTTGCCTACATAACTTGAATAAAATAACTTTGTGATTGACAGATTGCAGTGTGGGAGCCATATTGTTGGCTTTCAATAGGCCACATCTGACAAGGCTCTGCACCTATCTACAAACCAGATAATTCATGAGAACATGACACTTGAGAAAGAACTATTAATTTGTTGATGGCTTGTCGCCTTCTGTTTAACTTGTTGAAATACCAATCACAAATTATTCGGTCAGCATATTGTTAGAAATGTCACAGAAACTACTACTGCACAATTAATTAATAACTTACATTTTCGGGATTTCCGGAGTTTAGACAGCTAGCATAAGAGCTCATTGTGTATACTGAATTTTTGAAACAAATTCACTGTTTCTGTGAATATTGTGACCCCTGCCCCAAGATAACACCCGAGATTATTGTAATTCTGTTTATTGTTGACTATATCCATAGATTTTTCTTTCTTTCTTTTTTTTCTGTTGTAAAAATAATGTGGGACAGGGATTAACTTAGTGATAATGAAACCCATCCATTATTACGTTCCTTAAGACTTTATGATGGATTAGCTGTAGAAATGGTTCTTGCATGAAACGTCACCCAAGAACAATTCCTGCGGATTTATTGTTATTCACTTGACTTCCAGAAGGTCATTGTTACAGATTTTGATAAATTTACTGTAAAAGTCAATTTATTTCTTTGATTATTTCATAGTTCTATGCATTATCACAGTGAATTGTTAGTGTTATTTTGTGTTTCAGGAAAAGGAAAATGCAGAAGAATGTTTAAAAGCTGGTACAGAACTCACATTAAATAATCAAACATTGGATGTGTTTAGAGCTTTAAGTAGGGATGAGATTGGTCAAAAGATGAACAGAAACAAAGATTCTGATAAGAAGAAAGATAGTAGAAACTTGTATCTGGTGAAAGAAGGAGGTAATTAATATGTTTGTCAATGTCTGTGAGCATGTTGCAAAGTCACAGTTGTATTCACAAGAAGCAATACCAGTAAAATATGTTTAAGTCATCTCTCCCAAATTCCTCCATATGTAGCCACCTCGTTGGCTTCATATTAAGTTTCTCTGTTGCTGGCACATTTCTTCATTATATCTTTGATCTTGCCTTCAACTTTAATATTCAAGAAGACTACCTGAAATTCCAGTCTCCAGTTGTGTTAGGGTTTTACAGTGTCTTTGAACTTCACATAAAAATCCAGTGCTGAATTATCTAATGAAGCATCAACCAAAAGTATTTTGATTGGTATAGGTCTCCTAGATTACAAGGGTAGTTTGAAAATTTTGCTGTATCACCACCAGATGTCAGCACTATTGCAATGAGTTTCTCATGTAATAGTATGCTGTACATTATGAGTAAACAAGCAACATGTCAGTGATTTGGACAGAGATCTGTGGTGCAGACATCTCTGTGTCATTGTTCCTGTGTAATGATTTGTGAAAATGGAAGAAAAATCGAGATTCAAGCAGTGATAGGTGCTTCATAAAGAAAAGTATGAAAGCAAAGGAAATTCATACCAGTTTTCAGAAAACACTGGCAGACTGTGCTCTTTCATATTCACTTGTTGCCAAGCGGACAAACAAGTTTAAATTTGGTCGGGACAGCTTGGATGGTGATCCATATAGTGGTCGGCCGAGATGATGCTGCTACCTAGAAATTATTGAAAAAGTGCATAGAATGGTCATGGAGGATTGCCAACTGGAAGTGCGAGAAATTGCTGAAGCTACAGGGATGTCATCTGTGCATATCACATTTTAACAATGCAACTGGATATGAGAAAATTATCTGCTAGATGGATGACGGTGACATGAGTCTTTTAACGCAGGATCAGAAATGCTTCAGAATGGAAATGTTCGTACAATGTTTGACACGTGATTTTAAGTTTCCCTGGTGAAGGAAATCTTGAATAGTTCTCGGGTACTCAGGCAGGTGGCGTCATCTAAAAGGCGTGATATTTTCTGGCAAACTTCTTGCTATCTTCAGATATTCATGATGACCGGATGATATCTGCTGGATGCTGCCTTAATATTCTCCGCCCCCTGCTCCCGGTGTCTCTGGGAGCATTGATGGGGGAAATACAATGCCACTTTTCAAGCCAGAGCCTTCAGTAGTGCCACAGCCGGCACCAAATGTGAATCTCTGTGGGCGTAGCGACAACACTTATTCGTTCTCTTCAATTGCCATGACGGGAGCAGACCTTCATGTAGACTGTCATTGCTCTCTGGTCAGGCTCAAGGCTGGGTCCCAGGCTTTGCTTAATTGTTAATTAATAGCCTGTCATGAAGTCGTATCTCTACAGTTTCTTTGAGAATACAGTTCCAGAAAGATTTTGATTGTTGCAATGACTTGGTTTCATCATAATTCGTGGTATATCCATAGGAGATGCACTGCTCTGCCACAGCACTGTGCAGCAGGTTACTCTTGCACTTCCACAGCTCGCTGCAGAGAAAATACGATGTGAAGATGATTTGCAGCACTGTTCCATAAGAATGGTTGTAGCAACTGCCAGATACAATGTGCCTTAAAACCAAAGAAGCTAAGACCACAGCCTTCCGAAAACAAAGATAAAGCAGTTGTGACAACAATTATTCCATATGTCAAGAAACATCAGCAAAATTCGGAAGAATACCCAGGAAACACAATGTCAAGTGTGTGTTCAGACCACCAGTCAAGATGAAAACCTTATGGGAGCCAGTCGAGGATGACCTAGGACGCCAGAAACCAAGAGTCTACCTTATCCCTTGCCAATGTGGAAAAATGTGTATAAGCCAGACTATCCGGACAGTACATGATAAATACACTGAGCATAAACGCCACATGCACAGTGTTTTGCCAACAAAGTCCGTGTAGCAGAGTGCTGCGTCTCCCACAGACATATGATGAATTATGATGACACCAAGTTGCTGCAACAATCCAACACCCTCTGGGATGGTATTCTCAAAGAAACTGTAGAGACCTGGGTGCATGGGGGATTAATAAATAAGGACAGCAGTTTTCAATGAAGCAAGGCCTGGACCAGCTCTGATAATGAGCAGAGCGCAGCGGCAGTGTATGTGAAGGTGCACTTCTGCCATGACAACTGAACCCAGTATGTTGTCCTCGATGGTGAGTATTCATCGGAGGTGAGGGTATTATCTGGAGTGCCCCAGGGAAGTATGGTAGGTCTGCTGTTGTTTTCTATCTACATAAATGATCTTTTGGATAGGGTGGATAGCAATGTGCGGCTGTTTGCTGATGATGCTGTGGTGTATGGGAAGGTGTCGTTGTTGAGTGACTGTAGGAGGATACAAGATGACTTGGACAGAATTTGTGATTGGTGTAAAGAATGGCAGCTAACTCTAAATATAGATAAATGTAAATTAATGCAGGTGAATAGGAAAAAGAATACTGTAATGTCTGAATACTCCATTAGTAGTTTAGCGCTTGACACAGTCACGTCGATTAAATATTTGGGCGTAACATTGCAGAGCGATATGAAGTGGGACAAGCATATAATGGCAGTTGTGGGGAAGACGGATAGTCATCTTCGGTTCATTGGTAGAATTTTGGGAAGATGTGGTTCATCTGTAAAGGAGACTGCTTATAAAACACTAATATGACCTATTCTTGAGTACTGCTCGAACGTTTGGGATCCCTGTCAGGTTGGATTGAGGGAGGACATAGAAGCAATTCAGAGGCGGGCTGCTAGGTTTGTTACTGGTAGGTTTGATCATCACGCGAGTGTTACGGAAATGCTTCAGGAACTCGGGTGGGAGTCTCTGGAGGATAAGAGGCGTTCTTTTCGTGAATCGCTACTGAGGAAATTTAGAGAACTAGCATTTGAGGCTGACTGCAGTACAATTTTACTGCCGCCAACTTACATTTCGCGGAAAGACCACAAAGATAAGATAAGAGAGATTATGGCTCGTACAGAGGCATATAGGCAGTCATTTTTTCCTCATTCTGTTTGGGAGTGGAACAGGGAGAGAAGATGCTAGTTGTGGTACGAGGTACCCTCTGCCACGCACCATATGGTGGATTGCGGAGTATGTATGTAGATGTAGAAGAGGATGAAGAAGCATTGTCACCATGCCAGCAGAGATCCACGTCCGGTGTTGCTCCCACCACTAATGTACCAGGTCTATGACAAGCTGCATGTGGTGGGAGGAGGAGAAGGGCTGGGAGGGGGGGGGGGGGGGCAGAAGATATAATGTTAGCACCCAGCAGATATCAGACAGTCATCAGGAATGCCTGAAGATGGCAAGAAGTTGGCTCACCAAAATATCGTGCTTTTTAGAAACATGTGTGGTTGAATACCTGAGAACTATTCCAAACGTTTGACCCATTAACGGAGCAACCAACAAGATTTTTTTTTGCCGGTTTGTGATTACACATGAAACTTGGTTCCTGTACTATACCTCAACAACAGTCAAAGCAGGGGAAACATGTTGGTTCACCACCACCAAAGAAAGCAGAGGCAACGCAGTTGCCGGAAAGGTCATGGCATCAGTTTTCCGGGATGCAAAATTGATGCTTGTGATAGATTTTCTCCCCACTGATCAAGCAATTATGGGACACAGCAAAAGATATCTGAAAAAGTCAAGGTTCGGCAAGGAAGAACGTCATCTTCCATCAATACAATGTGCACCTACACACAAGTGTCATTGCCATGGCAGAAATACACGAGCTAAAGTACAAATTGTTGCCACACCTGCCTTCTTTGCATAATTTGATTCTTTATCAGATGTCCATCTCTTTCCCAAGCTTTTCAGATTACCCTCATACCTCTGCTGGTGCTCTTTTTGTCTTCACTCTTATTGTGTTATGTCACCATCAGTTTCTCTCATTTCACAACTATCTTCATCTCCCTGTCATGGCACCAACAACATCTCCCCATCATGGCACCTACAACAGATTATTTCAGTCACATGTACTCTTGCTGCATATTTATTTATTTATTTATTTATTTTTTTCTCTCTGAAGCCGAATTGCAGTTCTTACCCAACCAACAACTTTTATTATTATTAAATATAAACAATTTTCCATTCTTCTGTGATGTTAAACATTCTCGGGAGAAGTACCAGGTTTCTAATTATGGCTTTATTGCAGTTGTGATGGCTGGAACTCCTGCAGCAGATGGTGTATCAGTTGCAGACATGTCTCGTCGGTTGCAATTAGAAAAATGGAAGAGTCAGATACTGCGCAATCTCAACATGTTTGTCTCGCCAACACGACTTATTGTACATAACGTACCACCATCTTGGACTGACAGTCAGTTAAGGAAACTCTTTCAGGACCATAGTGGTCAAGGAGCAATCATAACAGAAGTAAGTTCTTTGTTTCTACAACTTCCTTCATATTTGAAGTTAACAGATATTGAATATTGCAATAACTGTAATTTGCATGTCTGTCATTAAATTGTGCTGTATTGCTCCATATCTGTCATGCAACCAGGAAAACCACAACTCTAGAGGTTCTACAGGATCAGGACCCTTTCATCCTTCATGAAATGCTTTCCATTTTTCTTTCTAACTTTCTTTCATTTTTTTAGTTAACACTTCATCTGGCTTGTTATCAGATACTGTGTTGGTGCTAACTGTATTGTTTCCTACATCTGTTAGATGTCTGCTGATAATGCTTAAGAATAGGACATTTCCTGTCATGTATACAGGAAATTTCTGTAACCAAATTCAAAGCAACTGTGTAGGAAAAATTAAACTACTGAAATTTTGATAGATATTATCTTTCTATTAAAAAAGGTAAAGGTGTCATCAACACATTATACTTCCCATATTGTACAAAACAAAATTATATTTTAAGAAAATATGTGAATTGCAGGTTATAATTTGGCAGTGGGTGATGTTGATTGTTCATGTGATATGGCAGACCCTGTGACAGAATTTCTTTCTATAAACATCATCATGAAGTTGAATGTATGTGGTGGCGTAATACAATATGATTCTGTAGGTCAAGATACAGAATTGAATGTACTATTAAATTTTGGCTGTGGTGTCACAGATCCCGTCCTAACCAGCACTCTGTAAATTGGGATGTATTCTAAAAGAAGCACCAAAAGTGTATGGTATTTATAATAATATTTAAATAGTTTGGGTGCTGCTACAAGTAATTGATCTAACTACCACTTCAGAAATTGCTACATATACCCGGGGGGGGGGGGGGGGGGGGGGGATGATGTATGTCATACACCACTTGATAATGTCACCCTGCAATTCAAAGTTAATGCATTTTTTAATGACATGCCAGCAGTTTTATGTAGTTCACATTTTTTTCCTCAAGAGGCGTCACATCTGCAACAATACATTGTGCTGAAAAGGCACTACCATAGCTCTTGTTTATCGTTGCCAACTTTTCTTCTATTTCAAATCCATTCTGAAAACTTAGTCCAGCCCAATACTTTGTTCAATAATACAAATATGAACTACAGTGCATAATTATTGTTAGGTGGACAGTGTTATGAGACAAAGCAGTAGCAGCATGAATTGTTCCACCTGTTAATAACTTCTGTAGATTCAGAAGTAGGGAGACCGGAGCTCAAGAAAGTTTATTGTGGAATGTTTGTAGACACTATGTGAAAGCCAGTGCCTTGCCAAGATCATTATATCCTGATTAAGCTCATTTTACACTGTAAAAGATCTTTGTTAAATATCTTTATAAAATATGTTTTGTAAAATCTTTGATGGTGTACTGGGGTTCTGTTACCATATCTTTTCTAAAATTTAGAATGTGGTCCTAGCTTTTATAAAGGATTTCTCAGTGCACTTAGAGAGTGTCATACAGACCTTAAAGTGCAGGCACTATAACATGGCAATAAACTACAAGCAAAAACAAATAAGAATTTAGACCTCCCCAGGGGAGAAGAGTGAAGAATGAAGAATGGGAACAAGCCCCATCTCTTTCTCACAGGACTGGTAGGCTACATCCATGTACTGTGCACCTGCAAAAGCAGAACTGACCTAATGCATAATGGTCACAGGCATAGCTGATGCCTTGTGGTGTTGTTATGGTTTTATTCGAATCCTGTCATTGGCCAAGATTAATCTCTTCACTCATTTACAGTAAGACAAGAACACAACTAGCAATTCATAATGCAAAGCAAAGTGTCGCACACAAATCATTAGGTAATGGCTACAGCGTAATGTTTTGAGGAGGTTGGCAGAGTCATAAATGTGTTAGTTCAGGCCCAAAATTTACTGGTAATATATGCAATTGTAGTTCGAAACATACAGCACCTAAAACTGCCGCATTAAAAGTGTCAGTATGATGTGTGTTTATGTTTTGTTTTCAGTTCATTACCATTGCTTCATTAAGTTTAAATGGAGGGAAACTTATAATTATGATAGCACAAAAGTAACTGGGAACAGAGAGAATTTGAATGCACCAATAAAACAATGTTGTAAACAGTGGGAAAACGTTATTTCAGGAATGTACGTGGGTTGGGTAAAAAGTAGTGCCAACACTGTTATAATTCATTCCAGACTTAAGTGACAGATGGTTGTCATATTACGAACAGTCAATATAATTGTCCTGCATCTTGATCAACTTTCCTCACACAAATGGTGTGTGTCGTACACTGCTAGCAGGACCACCGTGTGGCACAGATGATGTCTTCTTTTGTGTTGTAGTGCTTGCCCCAAAGAGCTTCCTTCATTTCGATGAACAGTTTGCAATTGCACAGACTCGTTTTGGGTGAATATGCAAGATGTTCCAGTATCGCACAACCTCATGTACACAATCCTGCACAGGGTTCACCATGTGGCATCATGCATTGTCATGAAGGATGATGGGATTCAGTGCCAGAAAGGCAAAGGTCATACCTCTAGAAATTGCTGTAGTTGCTGCTTTTATTACCTGTTAGGGAACGTAAACTGGCCTCCTACCCTTTCAGAACGTACACACAGCAACTGACACAAACACAGCCATCACTGCTCTCTGCACTATATCATCTGGTCTTCTGCAATCAGCTGCATTTTACAGCAGTGTTGCCACTACTTTTTATCTAAACCTATTGAATGTGGTGTTATACTCTGTATGCGTGTGTGTGTGGGGGGGGGGGGGGAGGGGGGGCGAGGGGGGGCATACCTCGCTGTGTCCTGACTCCAAACCCACCATATCATTCCTTAAACATCGAGCCAATTGCGTCCTCACATGTAACTATGTCTTCTTTGAGGGAACGGTATATTAACAAATCCCTGGCAAGGCCATAAGTATGTGCATAACACCATCTGATACCAATGTATTTGATAGTCCATTTGGAAGAAACATTCCTAGCCTCCCAAAACCCCAAATGTCTTGCTGGTTCATGTTCACTGATGATAGTTTCATGATCTGGACACAGGGCCAAGACACCCTATCCTCAATCCTCCACAGCCTTTCCCATTTGTCTCACCTGGTCCTCCTCAGCCCAAGACACCACTTTCCTGGACATTGACCTCTACCTCTCTAATGGATCCATCCATATTTCTGTCCATATGAAGCCCACTTACCATCATCAGCATCTGCATACTGACAGTGGTTACTCCTTCCATCTGAAAAACATTTCTCCCATAAAGCCTGGCACCCGTGGGCAGTGTATCTATAGTGATGAGAATTCCCTTGTCCAGTTTACTGAACGCCTCACAGACAGGCACTACCCCCTAAATCTACTCAGCAAATAGATTTCCCATGGCATATCCTGACACAAGCATCCCCAGTCCTCCCATCACCCTCAAGAATCAGCTACAAAGGAGCACTCCCATCATCACTCAGTATCACCATGGACTGGAACAATTGAACCATATCCTTTGCCAGGTGTTTGATCATAACCTGAAGTGAAGGATATCCTACCTTAGACACTTCTCACACCATCCATTGTCCATTAAGCCTCCTCAACATCCAAGTACATCTCTCTGCCACTTCCAATCCCGATTCCTTGCCTTAGGGGTCATATCCCCGTGGGAGACTCAGGCGCAAGATGTGCCCGATTCTCCCACCCAGCATATCCTACTCCAGTGCTTCACAGGCTTATCGTTTTCCGTCAGAGGCCAGGCTACCTGTGAAAGCAGCCATGTCATACACCAGCTCTTCTGCAGCTTGTGCACACTACATGGGCTTGACCACAAACCAACTGTCCACTTGAATGAATGGCCACTGTCAAACTGTGGCCAAGAGCTGAGTTGACCACCCAGTGGTGGAAAATGCTGCTGAGCACAGCATGCTCGATTTCAGTGGCTGCTTCACAGCCCATGTTATCTGGATCCTTTCCTTCAGCTTCAGCTTTTCTGAGGTACATAGATGAAAGTTATCCTGGCAATGCATCCTTTGTTCCCATAACCCTTCTGGCATCAATGTCCACTAAACCCTTACATTCATACCCTCTTCGCAGTAGCCTCTCCTTCCTCTGTTCGTAATCCCCTCCCTATCCTGTCCCCATGTCATAGTCATCGTACACTGCACGAACTCACTGGCTCCAGTGTTTGCCCCGTGCGTCACATTCTTATTTGTGCATCTCCCTCCATTTCTAATCTCGCACACCTACTACCTCCCTCCAAATCATCAGCCACCCTTCCCCAGCCATTCCTACTTCCTGCTCCCTGCCTCTTTTCTCTCCTCACTCTCTCCACCCAGGAGCCCCTCACTGCAGTCTATATGCAAACTGCAGTCTTGGTATTGAGTATTCCATTAGCACAGTGTGTGTGTGTGTGTGTGTGTGTGTGTGTGTGTGTTTATTTTTATTTTTTATTTTGTTTGTCTGTTGAAATGTCAACACTTCCACCTTTCAGTGAGTTGTTACCTTCACTCCTAAGTTATTTATATTCTGCCACATATTTAAAATTTTAAATACTTATTCATACTCCTCTGTAATGTTACAGGCTCGTATCATGAGAAACATGAAAGATATTAATGCTGATGGCACTGGAAAGTCGAAGGAGTATGGATTTGTGAGCTTCTCTACTCATGAAGCTGCTCTTCAAGCTTTGCGTAATATTAACAATAATCCAAAAATATTCACACTATCAAAGGTAAGCATTTCAATGAAAAAATTCAAATGTGTTTTACAAAACTTCTCTGGAAAGTTTAATTCTTGTCTTTAGCAACAATGTCCCAAGCATACAAATGGAAAAAAAATCATTGTAATTACTAGAGCCATAAAGGTGCATTTCTTAGTTTAGAATCAAGTTACAGGCAATATGTATAACAATTTCCGCAAAAGTGTAATTAATATGTCTCATCAAAATTTTACTGTATTAACAAACGAACAGATGAGCTTACCGTGTAATTAGATGATTTGCAGAATGCTGCAGAGGGAGTTGTTTTGTACCTGTCTGAACACCATATAAGTACAGGGAAATAGAGGTAAATGCTTATATGCTGGCATCATTTTTATATAGAATCAGTATGATGAAAAGAGGAGTTCCCACACATCTAAAACTTGAACATAAAGTCAATAATATTGAAACAAAGAGTTGTTGTATTGAACAGAACCTAATCTACAGATCTACATTGTGAAAATTTCAACTATTTGTGAGAAATCTGGATTTACTGCTTTTTATCATACAAGAGTCCGCAGCTCGTGGTCTCGCGGTAGCATTCTCGCTTCCCGAGCACGGGGTCCAGGGTTCGATTCCCGGCGGGGTCAGGGATTTTTCCTGACTCGAGATGACTGGGTGTTGTTGTGTCGTCTTCATCACATCATTCGGTCGGAGAAAGGCAATGGCAAACCACCTCCACTACGACCTTGCCTAGTAAGGCGGCGCGAGTCTCCCGCGTCGCTCCCCTACACCCTGTAAAGGAGTATGGGACTCACCATCATCATCATCAAACAAGAAGAGAGGCTTCATATACATTACTTAAAAGATTCTGACAGAAAAATATGGGCGGGAAACATTTGGCTGTACAATCTGGTTTCAGCAGTGAATTTTAAAGATAGCAGTTTCCTGAGTCATAAAATTTTCATGGACAGTGTGTAAGCTCTTCATTGTTCTTTTGAGTAAAGCATCATTAGCTCAGGGAATTTTTCACTCAAAGTAGAATACACCAGTCACCAGTGTTAGAGTTCTTCCTGTGAAAGTTGACTGGGAAAATGTACCGTATTTACCCAAGTATAAGGCAACTCTGATTATAAGACGACCTCCCCTCCCTTTTTTTCCCCAAAAAAGCTACTTGTGAAATTTTTTAACATTTTCTGACTAAAAATTATCTGCCTGGAAGGTTAACATTATACCTATTCTAAATTTATGGCATTTATTGATTTTCTGCATTTTGATAATATGAGGAGAAATAAAATAAACAAAAATAAATAGTTTAAATTAATTTGCAGACTATTTTCCACACTTTTTGCTTAGTAACCCTGTCATCTGTTGTATCATTATTTTTAATCATCATTCTAATAACACAGCTGTGAAATTTATAAAGTATTTCTTCCGAATACTTTGCGATTTCTGAGTTTGTGGTTACCGTGGGACGTGAGAACACAGCTGTTTTTATCTGAATACATATCAGATTTCACTTGTTTACTGATGTGAGAATGTTACAATGTCTCTTCCAATAGTATTGTCTGCCTGCCACTCTTTCATTGAATGCATAGACACAGCTGCTGACTCACCCCCTTTCATTCCCATGATACGTCATGGTGAGTGTCAAAAACATTACAGCACGAAACACCTAAGTACGCCACTGGTCACTATCTAGACTTTTGTCATCTCTTGCAGAAATTAATACTATTGTTGACTAATTGTCCAATTTTAAACTAAATTCAACTGCGACAGAATGTGGTAGATGTTCCCAAAAACCAAAGTATGCATTGAGTCCCATGTTTGGCAACATGACACAATTGCTGCCCACTCACAACTTCCCTTCCCACATTCATCTAGCTCTTGTCCAAGCCAATACCACTGTTCCCCCTCCTGCTCTTCCGTAGTCGTGTGCTCGAGCAACTGTGAAACAGGGTCTTCAATATCTTTTCCGGTGGAAATCATATGTAACAAAAGCAACTAATCCATAAATAAAAGATTGCAATCATGGTTCAATCCAGTCCTCAAACTCACCCCCCCCCCCCCCCCTGATACCCGTGATCTGCTGACGTCTGTTGCTACTATCTCTGCATTGGGTTGGGTTTTGCCGTTGTAATTTATTCTTATGAAAACAGTTAGTGAACTTAATATGATTTATTTCGTTTTTTAGACATTTCACTGTGGATTAATTTTCCTGCTTGTTACATTTGAATGTCATCATCGTGTTCTAAAACTGATTAACAGCTGGCAATGTTTTTACCTGGTGGTCTAATACGTGAACAGCTACCGAATTATTCATTTGAAACGCACTTAGTAAATCATCACAATCTCTCATAATCAAATAAAATATTGATCTTGGGTACGAATCAAGTAATGTTTTTTGAAGGCCAATATTTCCAATTTTGAATGTTATGTATTCTTAAAAAGCAGCATCAGCAGTATTATTTTGTAGAAAGTAGCCATACATGTATGAGAACTTATATTGCAAACCTGTCCAAATACAACAAGAGTTTGTAAGGTGATAGAATTTAGAGCTGTTTCCTCTTGTGTTTCACAAAATTGTCAAATCTTAAGCAGAGCAATAGGTTGTTTGGCCAATTAATATTTTAATTTGTATCCCATGCACTAGCACCAAGCGAGTCATATGTCGTGCATATTCAAGCAAAGTTGATACTGTATCGAGCACTTCGGCATATCAGGAAATCTTGAGAGTTTTCAAATGCAAGTATCGTTTGCTCATCCCTGCCTTTCTGAATTCTTCAAAATAAAACTGCATGTGACCTCAATAGCCAAAGTTTCATCTGTAAGTGTAAGACAACCCGTATATACTCTCTCTCTCTCTCTCTCTCTCTCTCTCTCTCTCTCTCTCTCTCTCTCCCTCTCCCTCTCTCTTTGTGAGTCATCAGTCTTCTGACTAGCTTCATGCAGCCTGCCATGAATTCCCCTCGTGGGCCTTCATCATAGAGTAGCACTTGCAAATTACGTCATCAATCATTTGTTGGATGTTTTGTAGTCATGGAGTTAGGCATTCTAACTGCACCTTCAACTTTTTCTCCTCAAATAAATTCTGACTCTTTCAAGAATTCTCTCTCTCTCTCTCTCTCTCTCTCTCTCTCTCTCTCTTTGTGAGTCATCAGTCTTCTGACTAGCTTCATGCAGCCTGCCATGAATTCCCCTCGTGGGCCTCTTCATCACAGAGTAGCACTTGCAAATTACGTCGTCAATTATTTGTCAGATGTTTTGTAGTCTCTGTCTTCCTCTACAGGTTTTACACTCCAAGCCTCCCTCTAGTTCAATAGAAGTTTGTCTCTGAAGTCTTAACAGATATCCAATCATCCTGTCCCTTCTCCATATCAATTTTTCCATATATTCCTTTCCTCTCTGATTGGGCTCAGAACCTCTTCATTTCTTACCTTATCAGTACATCTAATTTTCAACATTTGTCTGTAGCACCAGATCTCAGATACTTCAATTTTCATTTGTTCTAATTTTCCTACAGTCCATGTTTCACTACCATACAATGCTGTGCTCCAAACATACATTCTCAGAAATTTCTTCCTCAAACTAAGGCCTATGTTTGATACTAGTAGACTTCTTTTAGCCAGGAATGCCCTTTTTGCCAGTGCTAGTCTGCTTTTTATGTCCTACTTGCCCCATTCATCTTTGTTTATTTTGCTGCATAGGTAGTAGAATTCCGTAACTTCATCTACTTCACAGTCATCAATCATGATGTTAAGTTTGTAACTCTTCTCATTTCTGCTACTTCTAATTACTTTCATCTTTCTTTGATTTACTCTCACTCCATATTCTGTACTCATTAGATTGTTCATTCCATTCAGCAGATCCCATAATTCTTCTTCACTTTCATTGAAGATAGCGATGTCCTAATTGATATCATGTCACTGTATATTTTAAATCCACTCTTGAACCTCTCTTTTATTTCCATCACTCCTTATTCAATGTGTAGACTGAATGGTTGGGACAAAAGATTACGTGCCTGTTGTACACCCTTTTTAATCCAAACATTTTGTAATTGTACTTGTACTCTTATTATTCCCTCTAGATTCTTGTGCATGTTGTATATTATCCATCTCTCCCCATATTTTACCCTTATTCTCACCAGAATTTCGAACATCTTTTGCCATTTGACATTGTTGAATGCTTTTTCCAGGTCAACAAATTTTATGAAAGTGCCTTAATCTTGCTTCCATTATCAACCTCAACATCAGAACTGCCTCCCCAATGCCTTTACCTTTCCTAAAGCCAAAATGATCGTCATCTAACACACCCTCAGTTTTCTTTTCCATTTTTCTGTACATTATTCTTGTCAGCAACTTTAATGCATGAGCTTTTAAGTTGATTGTGCTATAATTTTTGCACTTGTCAGCACTTGAAGTCTTCGGAATTGTTTGGTTGCTATTTTTTTCAAAAGTGTGGTGCTATATCACCAGGCACATACATTCTACACACCAGCGTGATTAGTTTTTTTGTTGCAATTGATTTGAGAAATTCTGGTGAATGTTACCTATCCTTTCTGCCTTATTTGATCTTAAATCTACCAAGCTCTTTTAAATTATCATTCTAATAGTGGATCCCCTATATCCCTTCAATATTGACTCATTTTTCTTCTTCTATCACATCAGGAAAATCTTCCTCTTCATAGAGGCCTTTAGTGTACTCTTTCCACCTAGCCGCTCTGTCGTCTACAGTTAATAGTGGAATACCCATTGCACTCTTGATGTTATCATCCTTGCTTTTGATTTCACTGAAGGTTGTTTAGACTTTTCTATACACTGAGTCAGTCCGTTTGACAATCATTTCATTTCAATTTCTTCACAGGTTTCATATACCCATTCCATCTTAGCTTCCTTGCACTTCCTGTTTATTTCATTCCTCAGCGACTTCTACTTCTGTATTCCTGATTTTCCCGGACATTTTTGTACTTCGTTCTTTCATCAGTCGACTGAAGTATTTCTTCTGTTACCCACAATGTCTTCGCAGTTACCCTCTTTGTATCTATGGTTTTCTTCCCAACTTCTGTGATTACTCTTTTTAGTCTCCATAGCCTTAGAGAACTAAAAAAGTGTATGTCTTAATTCCTTTGTTCTTCCGTATCCCACTTCTTTGCATATTGATTTTCCTTGACTAATTTCTTAAACTTCAGCCTACCCTTCGTCACTACAGAATTGTGATCTGAATCTATATCTACTCCTGGGTATGTCTTACAATCCAGTATCTGATTTCAGAATCTCTGTCGGACCATGATGTAATCTAACTGAAATCTTCCGATATCTCCTGGCCTTTTCCAAGTACACCTCTGCCTCTTGTGATTCTTGAATGAAGTATTCGCTATTTCTAGCTGAAATTTATTGCAGAACTCAATTACTCTTTCTCCTTTCTCATTCCTAGTATGAAGTCCCTATTCTCTTGCAATAGTTTCTTTTATTCCTTCCCCTACAACCACATTCCAATCCCTCACGACTATTAGATTTTCATCTCCCTTTACATACTGACTTATCTGTTTAATACCCTCATATACCTCCTCTATCTCTTCATCTTCAGCTTGCAACATTGGCATGTGTACCTCGGCAATCATTATTGGTGTTGGTTTGTTGTCGATTCTGTTGAGAACAACACTATCTCTGAACTGTTCACAAAAAACACACTCTCTGCCCTACCTTCCTATTCATAATGAACCCTACTCCCATTATACCATTTTCTGCTGCTGTTGATATTACCCGTAACTCATTTGACCAGGAATCATTGTCTTCTTTCCATTTCACTTCACTGACACCACAATATACCTAGATTGAGGTATCGCACCCATGGTCTAAGGGTAGCATCTTTGATAAGTAATCAAAACATCCTTGGTCTTGGGTTCAAACCCTTCACTTGTTAAGTTTTGAATAAAAATCTTCAGCATTGGTGGCAGAAGACTTCTGGCATTAGTCACCCTCATTATGCCAATGGCCTTGTCAAAGAGAGTGGGGAAGCAGTAAGAGGTTCAGGGCACTGTCTTTACTTCGGGGTGGGAAACTGCCTGTAAAGGTGGTGGGAAACTACCCCTAAAGGTGGAAGAATCAACACTGAGCAACGGCATGAGAATGCAGAAGGCAGTGAAAACCACTGCATTAAAGGCACATGATGTGTATCCACAGAACATATGGCCTTTAATTGAAAAAGGGTCTTGAGGATTTCTCCATTGGCAAAAGATTCCGTGAGGGGACTGTCAAGGGGGAAATAACCATGAGAAAAAGACTCAATAACCAATAAAATGATAACATTCTACAAGTCGGGTGTGGAATGTCTGAAGTTTGAACGTGGTAGGGAAGCTAGAAAACCTGACAAGGGAACTCCAAAGACTCAGTCTCGATATAGTGATTTCTTTACACCTAGAAAAATAGCAAATAATGGAACTATGGTGTTTTGCACCAGAATAGAAGGTGAATATGAGAGAAATTTGGTAGGCTAACCTTTCATAGGTCTGAAAAAAATGTGGAGTAAAAATTCGTTGAATATGGTTTTTTTGTATTATTGTGGTCATTTGAAGTTTTTTATGGATTGAGGCACTGTGTCATGTATATGAGGAGTAGACTTTACAAAGGTTTATACATTGTTTTTGTGCCAATGAGAATGTTAAATTGCTGAAAGTCATTCAGCCTGATTTATAGTCTGAAGAAGTCTCTGCGTCAGTGTCACTAGTTTCTGTGAAGAGTGGAATAAACTCCCCGACACTATGCCAGTCAAAATAGTCACAAGACTACAGAAGCCCCTTATTCAATGGTTTTTTGGTGCATAATTTGTTTTCCAACTTACAAAACAGTGCTATCAATGAATTTGTCTCATAAGATCTGCTATTGTAGCACCAGCTCTTAGACACTACTCTCTACAGAAAAATATATTGCAAAAATCTTTTGAGTTCATCATAAATGATCCATAGCAGTTTGAAAAAAATAATAATGTCCATAGCTACAACACTAGAAAGAAAAAAAACATATATTATTCCTTACTAAAGCTGTCGGTGGCTCATTAAGGGAGCTAAACATGAAGCCATGAGAATATTTGATCATTTGCATACTAACATAAAATATCTGACAGGTAGCAAAACAAAGTTAAAACTAATGTAAAATCATTCGTCCCTGAAATAATTTTTTCCTGGACAGCTCCTTCTAGTCTCTAGATTACGTGTTGTGTAGTAGACATATTTACTTTGCTGTTAAATATATGTTTCGCTTGTAATATGAGTAGTTTGTTAAATTTAATCCACTGCGCTATTTCATAATCTGTAAATGACCAGCAGGGAACCATACATCAAACAAATCATGTGGAACTGAACTATTCCACACCTAGCCAATAGATATTGTTAAAATGAAAAATGGAATGCAATTAAATGTACAGCTGAATAGTGCACATTCTTTGTTGCCATTTCATAACGTTTACCTTACTTCACCAAGAAAATCTCCAGATAAACAAATTTAGCTAATTTTCTGTGTAATTATTGTTGTAGATTGGGAACAAAATTAGATCACCATTGTAACGACAATTGCAGAAATAGTCCTCTTTCATATTTTTTTCCAAAATTTTACTGTATTGGCAACACAGGGCAGCTGTGAGCACATTGAGCTTGCTTTGATGACTATGTGGATGTAAAATATATTGGAGAAATTGCTTGTGATCCAGACTCATTTTACTGTATTGGCAACACAGGGCAGCTGTGAGCACACTTGGCTTGCTTTGATGACTATATGGATGTAAAATATATTGGAGAAATTGCTTGTGATCCAGACTCATTAGAAACAAATGAACATTTCCTTTGGGGAGATTAGGTTGGTTGGTTGGTTTGGGGAAGGAGACCAGACAGCGAGGTCATCGGTCTCACCGGATTAGGGAAGGACGGGGAAGGAAGTCGGCCGTGCCCTTTGAAAGGAACCATCCCGGCATTTGCCTGGAGCGATTTAGGGAAATCACGGAAAACCTAAATCAGGATGGCCGGACGCGGGATTGAACCGTCGTCCTCCCGAATGCGAGTCCAGTGTCTAACTGGGGAGATTAGGAATACTGCCTAAGGGAACATATTGATTGTTTTACAAACAGAATTCTTTTGTGGCCTCTTGCAGCCTGGAGTCACACAAATGGTATCGTTACCAGCTTTGACTTCACAGAAAGTCATCATAAGATGATTTGAATGCATTACATAACAATTTATCAAAAATTATGTGACTAAAACTTTGGTTCTAACTTTTGCAGAAGTACAGTACACATCCTTTTTGATGAGATACTGTGTAACCTGTTCATATGATCTGATGATCACTTTCTAAGTTGAAACCAGTAATGATACCATTTCTAATGAGAGGTTATTTTCATTGGAGTTGCCCAAGTAGGAGCAATTGTGAAGGGTTGATGAACACAGAATGGGAAAATATAGAAATGTATGCAAAGGTAATACCCCATTTTTAAGCACATCTTTTATGAAAACTGAAAGGCAAATAGGAAAAAGTTATGGGAAGATGTACAGATGTGAGAAGGAAACATCACTGAAAGTCATGACTTGGGAGGAAAATATGCAACAAAAACTGATATGTAACAAGTGATGTCTCTGTCTCATTGCACAAGTCAATTTTATTCACACAACTTTTGAAAAATTGACAACTTTTACAGTGATGGAAATTCTGACATGTAAAAAACAGAGGAGAAGTGGCAGGTACTCACCTAAAAATGAGTGGTAATATGTCCTCCCACACCTCTCTCTCTCTCTCTCTCTCTCTCTCTCACTCTCTCACTCTCACTCTCACTCTCACTTGATCCCTTCATTTTTAACTGGTATGTTCTATCTTCACTTCTGTAAACCAGATTATGTCCCCTATAAAAAATTTGGCAGGATCATTACAGGTAGCAGTACAAAAGTTAACCTTACTCTCTGTATGTCTCCCATTAAGCTGTCACCGTCAGCTGTTGGGCTGTTAGTTGAAAGAAGAGGGTGAGGATTTGAAAATATTGAGTAAACGATCCTTCAAACTACAGTTACTTGTTAATTTGAGCTCTCACAAATGTGGTGCCATAAGTGATAGTAAAGTTTAATTATAGTTTTCTAATTGTATCAGAAAGTTGCATATATTCACTGTGTTAGTAATTTTATTTTTCAGAGACCTATTGTTTCATTTTCAATTGAAAATAAAGCCATACTGAAGGCAAAACAGCAGCGGCTAGAAAGAAGTCGCACAAACAACCATCCAGGCAGAAATCCTCCAAAGACTGACTGGAAGTCTAACCATGTAAATATGGAGGCAGTTCAGCAACATGAATCAAAAAAGCAGAAGAGGAAGCGAAAAAATGTGGAAATGAGAGCTAAAAAGAAGTTGAAGAAAGAAAGTAATGCGGCTCATAATAATGAAACAGAGACTAATGAGTATGTTGGTATTATTTCAAAACCAGGGAATGTGAAACTTCCTACAAAATTTGCTCTTAAAAAGCAAGCAACTCTTCATGTGAAGCATGTGAAACAAAGTAAAAAGAAAGAAAAACTGAAACAAAGAAGATTAAAGCAGCATATTTCTCAAGAACCAATAAAACAGCCAAAGGTATGTACATAATGCAGTCTTAGAAATATTGTTTAAAAGAAAACATGCAATTTGAGAATATGAACAAGGATAGCTAGAGCTCTTTTCCAAAGTTTCAGCAAAAACTGAAATAATGGCCACATGACCTAGAATAAATTTAATCATCTTTTATTCTGTAAATGCAATAAGAGTTCTTACAAAGGGACAATGTATAGGAAATTTTTGAAAAAGTTGTTTTTGTAGGCATTCAAAACAGAAAACATAAAATCTTTTACTTTCAACCTATTGTTGCCCTTTTTTGTCACGTTGGTTACCTTACAGTTTGTTATTTATGATAATCCTTCTCACAACAGTCTCATTTATCTGAGTTTTATTTCCTTAAGTTACTGAGAAAATCTAAGAAATTGCAATACTTTAATTATTTACATGTAGAAGGCAAATTTAAATGTAACAGCACTTCAGTCTCGATGTTCATAATATTTTACGATTTGGTAAATAATGTAATTTATTTATCCACAGACATTTTGTTTTGAGAAACAATGTAATTGTTCAGGCTTTTGTACAAAACCTCCATTTCTTTATGCTGATTTTCTTGAAAGATACAACAGAGTTATTACAAATTTGTAACAATCCTCCTCCGTGTGTCACCATTCTGAATTATCTTCTGTATATTTATTTCATTGTTCTGTTTCAGCAAAAACAGAACAGCCGAAGAAAACATAAGGAAGAAGACAAAACATTAAATAAATTAATAAATGCGTACAAGTCTAAACTGAATTCAGCTTCTGACTTCAAGAAGTGGTATGAATGAAATGTAAAGATGTGTTTTGTATTTATTTATGTTTATGTAGATATCATATGAAACTTTAATTTTGTACAGTATTTTGTATTTTAATGCAGTTTCTGCATTATTTGTAAATAAATGTTTCAGTTTTTTATAACTTTTTATTATCAGAATATCCAACAAATAATATACATATCTTTAATACTGCCTTCAAAAGTTTAATATGCAAGACAAAAAAACTTTCACAAAAGTGACAACACTTGATAATGCCATGAGCTTTGATGCTAAAGGCTTTGATACTAAAATTGATGATATGCCATATTTTCCAAGCAAGCAAGAAAGAAAATGAAGAAGACATAATAATATATTGACACGTGATACAGTAAAGGATAAGGTATTCAGAGTTCATTTTCAAAAGAAGTATAGGAGGACCTTAATGTAGGTTAATTCTTACAGAGAAGAAAACAGCAACCAGCCACTGTTAATACTGCTATTTATTTTGGTAAATAGCGCTACCGGTTTCGAACTGGCAAGTTCATCATCAGACAGCTGTTCGCATGATTTTCAAGATACACTTTACATTATCGTCTGTTTTTGATTTTTATTATTCCACTGTGGCGAAGTATTTTTGGTGTGTTGTTGCCGTCGAAAATTCCGCACGATTTTGTTGCGAAGTTGCAGGATTGTATTTTTCACATATTCCTAAATATATCCAGCACTTATGTAACTTGTACAGCACCATATTGTGCAAAGCACCACACAATAGGAGGACCTGTTGGAGAAACAATTTAAACAGTGATTTTCAAGCTTCCATGTGTGGAGGCAAGTTAATATTGTAGTATTTCATGTACAATATTTTGACAACTTCTCTAGTAGGCTGTGTATTATTTCACATCAGAGAGAAAGTAAATTGACAGGATGACACATCAGAACGATTCTATAAAGTCTCTGTCAAACTTCTTGTCAGTTAACTGCAAGAGACTTTTAAATAGATGTGCTGTATTTGTCTGAGTGTAAGATGACTCTGAATATAAGACAATTGCTTTTATTTAAGAGAATCCTTGGGAAACGTTTATTTCTTAACATGTTCTGACTAATCGAAATCACAAACTTTTATTGATGCAAGGTATTTGCCTAAACAATTAACATTACACCTATTCTACACTCATACCATTTATTGATTGTGTACATTTTGATAATATAATAAGGAATAAAATAAATAGAAACTGTTTACATTTTTATCTTCAATGCCTTTTTTGTTTACTTAGCCTGCACTGTTTTTAAACATCATCATCTTCTTTAAAGGATGGCTGTGAAACTTATAACTCCATTGTCACAAATATTTGGCTGTTTCTTTCGAGTATGTTGCTGTGTCTGAGGTTTTGGTTCCGATAGCACCAGAGAACGCAGCTCTTTCTTTTGTTTGTTTGTTTGTTTTTAAACATAGTGGATTTCACTTCTATACTGACATGACACTCAGTGTCTCTTTCTCCCAGATAAATATGCCCTCTGCCTGCTCCTCTCTCATAATTGCCTGGGTAGAGCCAGTAGCTGTCACACCCCCTATTGTTCCCAACATTCCTCATGGTGAGACTTGATAATGTTTCTATACAAAACATGGAAGTATCTCACTGGCCCAATCTAGACTTTTAGCATATTCTGCAAAATGTGTGCTATTGTTGGATATTTGTACAATTTTAAAGTAATTTCAATTTAAGTGCAAATTGATTCAGACAGACTGCAGTTTAAATGTGGTAGATGTTCATAAAAAGCCAAAGTACCCAGTACACATTCACATGGTTAGCAACATGACATAATGTCTGCCCACTCACTACACCCCTCCACGCACACAACGTAATTCACAACCAAGCTAGTGTCACTGTGCATAATGTTGTGCTTGAGCAACACTGAAACGTGGATGGCAATATCTTCCAGGGTTCAGGTCATATGTAACAACAGCAACTAATACCTACATAAAAAGATCACAATCATGGTTGAGTCCAGTTGTCGAACTTTCACCCATCCCGTGACATATATGCTAATATCACAATGGGTCTTTTTGCTGTAATTTTTTTATTGCGATAACAGTTGCTGCCAGTTTAATGCAGCTTATTTCATTTTTTGAGTATTTAATTCTGGATTAGTTTTCTTTCTCATTTCATCTGAAAGGCATCATCTTGTTCTAAAGTTGATTAGAAGATGGTAACGTTGCATGAACAGCAACCAACTTCCTCATTCGCAATCCTTGTGGCAAAACATTATGGTTTCTCATAAACAAATAAAATGTTGACTTGGGTTCAGAATCAAGCAACAGTTTTTGAAGGAGAAGATTTTTGCCTTTGAATGTTTCCTTTACCTAAAGCAGCACTAATCTATGTATACGGTATCCAAATCTGGATGAGAAGTTTTATTGCAAACCTGTGAGGATACAACAAAAGTTTGTAAGTTGATGGAATTTAATGTATTTCCTCCAGTCTTGGAGTTTTCAAGCAGAGATTTAGATTATTTGTAATCCTTAGTTCATAGTTTCTCTCAAATCCCATGCACTAGCACCGCAAGTTAAATGCTCTGTGGTTGTTCGAGCAAGGTCATTACTGTATCGAGTACTTCAGCTGATCAGGTATTATATTGTGGTTGCTTATTTACAGCACTTCATCAATAACTGTAAGAACCCATGTAAATTAAATTTGTTTTGTTCCTTTAATAAATATATAATAATAAACAAAAACACACAGGCACACACATTTTTATATCTGTACTCACACACACTGATTCCATTTGTCATTTCACGATGGTGGTGAGATATGGTTATTTCTGTTGGACAACTCATTAAAACAGTGTTACTTTATTCCAAAGCATTAGTTACAGTGATACAAAGGAAATCTCCAGCCTTCTTTTCAGGGTCAGGATGCTCCACTATAGAAAATCATTCTTTGCCTGTACCAAATATTTGAGAGAGCACACTTAAACCTCTGGAGTTCCATTGGTTACAGTGCTACAAAGAGAAGGTAAATTTATTCTACAGCTTTGACAGAAATATCTTCTAAGAGGAATACTGTATAATAATTGTTTCTTGTAATAGGGGTAATGCAGGAGTAGGTTTAATAATGAATAAAAAAAATAGGAGTGCGGGTTAGCTACTACAAACAGCATAGTGAACGCATTATTGTGGCCAAGATAGACACAAAGCCCATGCCTACTACAGTAGTACAAGTTTATATGCCAACTAGCTCTGCAGATGATGAAGAAATTGATGAAATGTATGACGAGATAAAAGAAATTATTCAGGTAGTGAAGGGAGACGAAAATTACGTCATGGGTGACTGGAATTCGTCAATAGGAAAAGGGAGAGAAGGAAACATAGTAGGTGAATATGGATTGGGGGGAAGAAATGAAAGAGGAAGCCGTCTGGTAGAATTTTGCACAGAGCATAACTTAATCATAGCAAACACTTGGTTCAAGAATCATAAAAGAAAGATATATACATGGAAGAAGCCTGCAGATACTGACAGGTTTCAGATAGATTATATAATTGTAAGACAGAGATTTAGGAACCAGATTTAAATTGTAAGACATTTTCAGGGGCGGATGTGGACTCTGACCACAATCTATAGGTTACGAATTGTAGGTTAAAACTGAAGAAACTGCAAAAAGGTTGCAATCTTAAGGAGATGGGACCTGGATAAATTGAAAGAACCAGAGGTTGTAGAGAGTTTCAGGGAGAGCATAAGGGAACAATTGACAGGAATGGGGGAAAGAAATACAGTAGAAGAAGAATGGGTAGCTCTGAGGGATGAAGTAGTGAAGGCAGCAGAGGATCAAGTAGGTAAAAAGACGAGGGCTAATAGAAATCCTTGGGTAACAGAAGAAATATTGAATTTAATTGATGAAAGGAGAAAATATAAAAATGCAGTAAATGAAGCAGGCAAAAAGGAATACAAACGTCTCAAAAATGAGATCGACAGGAAGTGCAAAATGGCTAAGCAGGGATGGCTAGAGGACAAATGTAAGGATGTAGAGGCTTGTCTCACTAGGGGTAAGATAGATACTGCCTACAGGAAAATTAAAGAGACCTTTGGAGAAAAGGGAACCACTTGTATGAATATCAAGAGCTTTGATGGCAACCCAGTTCTAAGCAAAGAAGGGAAGGCAGAAAGGTGGAAGGAGTATATAGAGGGTCTATACAAGGGCGATGTACTTGAGGAAAATATTATGGAAATGGAAGGGGATGTAGATGAAGATGAAATGGGAGATATGATACTGCGTGAAGAGTTTGACAGAGCACTGAAAGACCTGAGTCGAAACAAGGCCCCGGGAGTAGACAACATTCCATTAGAACTACTGACGGCCTTGGGAGAGCCAGTCATGACAAAACTGTACCATCTGGTGAGCAAGATGTATGAGACAGGCAAAATACCCACAGACTTCAAGAAGAATATAATAATTCCAATCCCAAAGAAAGCAGTTGTTGACAGATGTGAAAATTACCGAACTGTCAGTTTAATAAGTCACAGCTGCAAAATACTAACGCGAATTCTTTACAGACGAATGGAAAAACTGGTAGAAGCGGACCTCGGGGAAGATCAGTTTGGATTCTGTAGAAATGTTGGAACACCTGAGGCAGTACTAACCTTACGACTTATCTTAGAAGAAAGATTAAGAAAAGGCAAACCTACGTTTCTAGCATTTGTAGACTTAGAGAAAGCTTTTGACAATGTTAACTGGAATACTCTCTTTCAAACTCTGAAGGTGGCAGGGGTAAAATACAGCGAGCGAAAGGCTATGTACAATTTGTACAGAAACCAGATGGCAGTTATAAGAGTCGAGGGGCATGAAAGGGAAGCAGTGTTTGGGAAAGGAGTGAGGCAGGGTTGTAGCCTCTCCCCGATGTTATTCAATCTGTATATTGAGCAAGCAGTAAAGGAAACAAAAGCAAAATTCGGAGTAGGTATTAAAATTCATGGAGAAGAAGTAGAAACTTTGAGGTTTGCCGATGACATTGTAATTCTGTCAGAGACAGCAAAGGACTTGGAAGAGCAGTTGAACGGAATGGACAGTGTCTTGAAAGGAGGATATAAGATGAACATCAACAAAAGCAAAACGAGGATAATGGAATGTAGTCAAATTAAATCGGGTGATGCTGAGGGGATTAGATTAGGAAATGAGACACTTAAAGTAGTAAAGGAGTTTTGCTATTTAGGGAGTAAAATAACTGATGATGGTCGAAGTAGAGAGGATATAAAATGTAGACTGGCAATGGCAAGGAAATTGTTTCTGAAGAAGAGAAATTTGTTAACATCGAGTATAGATTTAAGTGTCAGGAAGTCGTTTCTGAAAGTATTTGTATGGAGTGTAGCCATGTATGGAAGTGAAACATGGACGATAATCAGTTTGGACAAGAAGAGAATAGAAGCTTTCGAAATGTGGTGCTACGGAAGAATGCTGAAGATAAGGTGGGTAGATCACGTAACTAATGAGGAGGTATTGAATAGTATTGGGGAGAAGAGAAGTTTGTGGCACAACTTGACTAGAAGAAGGGATCGGTTGGTAGGACGTGTTTTGAGGCATCAAGGGATCACAAATTTGGCATTGGAGGGCAGCGTGGAGGGTAAAAATTGTAGAGGAAGACCAAGAGATCAGTACACTAAGCAGATTCAGAAGGATGTATGTATCAGTAGGTACTGGGAGATGAAGAAGCTTGCACAGGATAGAGTAGCATGGAGAGCTGCATCAAACCAGTCTCAGGACTGAAGACCACAACAACAACAACAACAACAACAACAACATCTTTTGAATAGAATAAATGAGATTAACTTAAAAGAGAAGAAGATGTGTTTCAAGGCTTAAGATAACCATCTGTGTCATACTTCATACATGAATGGGATAGTACAGAAATTCATCAATATTAGTGTGAAATGTTACACAGTATTTACTCTACGGTGGTTTGTGGACTATGTATATAGATGTAAAAAGGCCAGAGAATATAAAGCAGTTTTTTTAATCTTTTCTTTTGTAAAAATGCTTGAAAGATGCACAGACATGCAATATTTCACTGAAACTACATGTCGCATGCCTAACATAATGGACATTGCATCTCAGGTGGTGCATAGGTATTGTAAACAGCTCAGTTTGGGGAAAAATGACACTTCCAAAGTCATCTACTGTAGGCAAGTAAAGTCGACTATCGTGGATTGTAACAGTGAAAAGACACGCCACTGTGCAGCAAACTGGTCAGCAATTCAGTGGTGGTCAGTGGTGGCCATAACAACCATTGAGTGGCCATACCAGTCAGACCCATGAGTTTCTATAGAACACATGAACTTTCAGTTTCATCCTACACTTACACCTCCGATCACAGAATGTCACAGAGCAAAGAGATTTGGACAGTTACAAGAGCAACATCATTTGATTGGTAGCTTGTGAAAAAACTATGTGGACTGAAGTATCCCATCACATTATGGTATAAGCTAATAGCAGGGATTGATATCGCGTAGATATTCTGTTATGCCTGCCATAGTCTTTCACCAAAACAATTTAAAGGAACTCACTGTCGAATCATGTGCACCCACTTCGTAATTTATTCACCCAAGGGCCATTTTACAATGTTATAGGGGTCTGTCAGCTTCACCCAAGGAAAAATATACCGGGTAATCAAAAAGTCTGTATAAATTTGAAAACTGAATGAATCACGGAATAATGTAGATGATGTTGTTGTGGTCTTCAGTCCTGAGACTGGTTTGATGCTGCTCTCCATGCTACTCTATCCTGTGCATGCTTCTTCATCTCCCAGTACTTACTGCAACCTACATCCTTCTGAATCTGCTTTCTGTATTCATCTCTTGGTCTCCCTCTACGATTTTTACCCTCCACACTGCCCTCCAACGCTAAATTTGTGATCCCTTGATGCCTCAGAACATGTCCTACCAACTGGTCCCTTCTTCTTGTCAAGTTGTCCCACAAACTCCTCTTCTCCCCACTTCTATTCAATACCTCCTCATTAGTTATGTTATCATAATGTAGATAGAGAGGTACAAATTGACACACACCCTTGGAATGACATGGGGTTTTATTAGAACAAAAAAAAATACAAAAGTTCAAAAAATGTCCGACAGATGGCACTTCATATGATCAGAATAGCAATAATTAGCAAACAAAGTAAGACAAAGCAAAGATGATGTTCTTTACAGGAAATATTCAATATGTCCACCATCATTCCTCAACAATAGCTGTAGTCAAGGAATAATGTTGTGAACAGCACTGTAAAGCATGCACAGAGTTATGGTGAGGCATTGGCGTCGGATGTCGTCTTTCAGCATCCCTAGAGATGTCAGTCGATCACGATACACTTGCGACTTCAGGTAACCACAAAGCCAATAACCGCATGGACTGAGGTCTGGGGACCTGGGAGGCCAAGCATGACGAAAGTGGTGGCTGAGCACATGATCATCATCAAACGACACACGCAAGAGATCTTTCACGCATCTAGCAATATGGGGTGGAGCACCATCCTGCATAAACAGCATACGTTCCAGCAGGTGTTTATCAGCCAGGCTGGGGATGATGCGATTCTGTAACATATCGGCGTACCTCTCACCCGTCACGGTAGCAGTTACAAAACCAGAATCACACATTTCCTCGAAGAAAAAAAGGCCCGATAATGGTAGATGTGGTAAATCCAACCCATACCGTGACTTTCTGGTTGTGCAATGGAGTTTCCAAGACAGTTCTAGGATTTTCGGTAGCCCAAATTCTGCAGTTGTGGGCGTTGACAGACCCTCGGAGTGTGAAAAGAGCTTCGTCGGTCCACAACACGTTACTCAACCAATCGTCATCTTCCGCCATCTTTTGAAACGCCCACACCGCAAATGCCCTCCGCTTCACTAAATCCCCAGGTAACAGTTCATGATGCCGATGGATTTTGTATGGATAGCATCAGAGGGTATGCCTCAGTGCCAACCAAACAGTAGTGTATGGAATGCTGGTGCGACGTGCGACTGCACAAGTGCTGACTTCCCCGTGCATAGACGAACCCGCTACAGTGTCCATTTCTTCCTGAACTGTCTCAGCAGCATAACGCCTTGTGCTCGGTCGGCCACAACGGGGTATATCGTCTAAAGAACCCGTGGCTTCGAACTTTGAAATCATTCTCACCACAGCTGCATTTTTCGACAGCCCTTTAGCTGTTTGAATCCCCTTCCTCTGGCGATAGGATCGTAATGCTGAACTAGCACATTTCCCATTTTTATGATACAGCTTCACTAAAAGCGCCTTTTCAAGTAACGTCAACATGCTGCGACTGCTGGTACATCTGATTCTCTCTCTCATTACAGCTCCTTTTGTACACGATTGTCATGTGCAGTCACTGACGTTTTGCTGTCCAGTGCCATCTGTCAGACATTTTGTGAACTTTTTTTTTTTACCTCTCTATCTACATAATTCCATGGTTTATTAAGTTTTCAAATTTATACTGACTTTTTGATCACCCGGTATATGAACAGGAGTATACACATTTAAATGAAGATAGCACAGAACAAGTATTTTGTTGAAGGAACCATTTAAACATCCACCCTTAAGTGAATTTGGAAAACCTAAATCAGGATGGCCCCATTGGCTTGAGCTTCCATCTTCTCAAACCTGAGGCCAGTGTCTCAACAAATCACTTCCTCATTTTGCGATACAGTTTTCTTATTTTTGTACAAACGTGGGACAAGGTAATTTAGTAACGTAAGAAATAATTATACACTGTTCATTGAGTCTAGTCACACTTTGGACTGCAATCAACCACAGCATTATCTCTAACGACTCCTTGAGCAAATTACTATGGAATTTTAATTCCTGACATAAAATACTACTTAGAGTTTTTTATTTGTTTTTCCTTTAAAACTTAAGCTGAAACTGGCTCTTGTTCCATGACTGTATGTAGGACTATGGGTGAAAAACTTTATAATCTTTTTTCCTGATGTGTGTAACAGCCTGGTAGATGTATTCACTTGGAACAGGAAGGGAACACAATGTTTTAACACATTTCTTTACAATGAACACAACTACTACTTTTAGTCATTATCCTTATGCCCATTTCTGCAGTTTGAAAACTGAGTTCCTGTTGTGTGCATTTTATCTCCAGAAAAGAATCAATAACCAAGAACTGAGTGTACGTAGTAGCAAACTATCTGATCAAAAATCTCCAGACACCACTATGTAATGCAGAATTGAGTACTAGATATCATGAGAGGTAGACCCACAAGTATAAAAGGAAATGAGGAGTGCTGTTTTGTCAGAAGAGAAGCAATGACAGGAGACTGGGTCTACCAGGAGAGCTCCCTGGCTTTAGACACGAACTGGTCACTGGACGTCACCTGAATAACAAATCCATCAAGAACATTTCAACCCTTATGAAGTTGCCCAAGATGACTGTTGGTGATGTGTTGTTGTTGTCTTCAGTCCTGAGACTGGTTTGATGCAGCTCTCCATGCTACTCTATCCTGTGCAAGCTTCTTCATCTCCCAGTACCTACTGATACATACATCCTTCTGAATCTGCTTAGTGTATTCATCTCTTGGTCTCCCTCTACGATTATTACCCTCCACGCTGCCCTCCAATGCTAAATTTGTGATCCCTTGGTGCCTCAGAACATGTCCTACCAACCGGTTCCTTCTTCTTGTCAAGTTGTGCCACAAACTCCTCTTCTCCCCAATTCTATTCAATACCTCCTCATTGGTTATGTGATCTACCCATCTAATCTTCAGCATTCTTCCATAGCACCACATTTTGAAAGCTTCTATTCTCTTCTTGTCCAAACTGTTTATCGTCCATGTTTCACTTCCATACATGGCTACACTCCATACAAATACTCGATGTTAACAAATTCCACTTCTTCAGAAATGCTTTCCTTGCCATTGCCAGTCTACATTTTATATCTTCTCTACTTCGACCATCATCAGTTATTTTGCTCCCCAAATAGCAAAGCTCCTTTACCACTTTACGTGTCTCATTTCCTAATCTAATTCCCTCAGCATCACCCGACTTAATTCGACTACATTCCATTATCCTCGTTTTGCTTTTGTTGATGTTCATCTTATATCCTCCTTTCAAGACACTGTCCATTCCGTTCAATTGCGCTTCCAAGTCCTTTGCTGTCTCTGACAGAATTACAATGTCATCGGCAAACCTCAAAGTTTTTATTACTTCTCCATGGATTTTAATACCTACTCCGAATTTTTCTTTCGTTTCCTTTACTGCTTGCTCAATATACAGATTGAATAACATCGGGGAGAGGCTACAACCCTGTCTTACTCCCTTCCCAACAACTGCTTCCCTTTCATGCCCCTCGACTCTTATAACTGCCATCTGGTTTCCGTATAAATTGTAAATAGCCTTTCGCTCCCTGTATTTTACCCGTGCCACCTTTAGAATTTGAAAGAGAGTATTCCAGTCAACATTGTCAAAAGCTTTCTCTAAGTCTACAAATGCTAGAAATGTAGGTTTGCCTTTCCTTAATCTTTCTTCTAAGATAAGTTGTAATGTCAGTATTGCCTCATGTGTTCCAACATTTCTACGGAATCCAGACTGATCTTCCCCGAGGTCGGCTTCTACCAGTTTTTCCATTCGTTTGTAAAGAATTCGCATTAGTATTTTGCAGCTGTGACTTATTAAACTGATAGTTTGGTAATTTTCACATCTGTCAACACCTACTTTCTTTGGGATTGGAATTATTATATTCTTCTTGAAGTCTGAGGTTATTTCGCCTGTCTCATACATCTTGCTCACCAGATGGTAGAGTTTTGTCAGGACTGGCTCTCCCAAGGCTGTCAGTAGTTCTAATGGAATGTTGTCTACTCCCGGGGCCTTGTTTCGACTTAGGTCTTTCAGTGCTCTGTCAAACTCTTCACGCAGTATCATATCTCCCATTTCATCTTCATCTACATCCTCTTCCATTTCCGTAATATTGTCCTCAAGTACATCGCTGTTGTATAGACCCTCTATATACTCCTTCAACCTTTCCGCTTTCCCTTCTTTGCTTAGAACTGGGTTTTCATCTGACCTCTTGATATTCCTACAAGTAGTGTGACTGAAGTGGAAATGTGAAAGAACCACAACTAAACCTAGACTAGGCAGACTTCATGTACTAAAAGACAAGCACCATAGAGCATTGAGGAAAGTGTAAAAGAATCACATGAAATCAGTGGAAGGAATGACTCACGAGTTCCAAAGTGGTACGAGCAGTCCAGCTAGCACAACGTGTGTAGGGAGTTAAAGAGAATGGATTACAGTGGTCATGCAGCCGTTCATAAGCCATACATTTGCATAGTGAAAGCAAAGTGTTGATCAAGTAATGCCACTGGTCAGTGGATGACAGCAAACTAGTGATGAGATGACTGGAAACCAATGATGAATTACACTGTACCCTGTGGCATTGTGGCAATGCGATGGAAGTTTTTTTCCCATCATCATCTGTGAGGCAGTGCCTAGTGGACTGTTTTGTTTCAGATAATTCACTCAGCATGGCTGTTGGTAACTGAGACACCTTCCTTGGCTACTGCAAGAGCAAGACAAACCTGATGCAGCAGGTACTACAACCATGACACCAAAATAGTTTGTTCATGCTGTTGCAAAGTAGGGTGACCAGATTCACAAAAACATTGGCACAGAAAAAAGGCAGAGCCACTGTTGTTATGTATGGCCTGATGGCTTCCTGGTTTGGCCATGGGTCTGTTGTGGCTTGTGTGGAAGAAACTAGTACTGTAGCAAAACAGGTACAGATCAAGCCCTTGCAAATATTCCTTGTTTTCAGATAGAGGTATTGCAGTCTACCAGCAACTAACTATGAGGAGGGGCCTGTGACTGTCCGTAGTCTTCATATCTACCAATCTGCGAGTCTTCACGGTTTTACAAGTCTTCTAGGATTTAGTTACTGCTAACTGCAGTACTGCTAGTCTGCTGTCATTTGTGCGGACTATTGAGAGCTGCGTTTTCTGTGCGGGCTCTCCAACGAGGTCACACGTGCCTTGGTGATCGTCACTCAGGGCTGTTTGTGGCCTCTAGTTGATGCAGTATTCCTGTAGTGTTGGGTCAGTGGTCTGCGCCGTTTCTGGTGCTGACACCACCACATCCTCATCCAGCGCCTGCCTGTGTCCATGCTGTTATAGTATCTTCCTTGCCTGTCAGGCACTGGCACTCTGGGGCAACAACCCAACTACTGATGTCCCAGACTAATAAATGAATGGTTGTCCAATGCTGCTTTTCTGATGTCTCATTGGGTGTCTAGTAGAACACCCCACTCATCACACAACTGTTACCCCCATTTTTGGTGGTGGATTACTGGCATCCTGACTCTGTCTCCCCAGTTCCACCATCCACCACAGTGGCCGAACATCCCAGTCGCTATAGGACAATTACGTTCCAATAGAGGACTGTTGTGCCCAAACTACTGACCTGAAGCCTTTGGAGCACTTTCAGGTGAGTTATACCGTCAACTTTGCTCCAGATCCCAGTGTCTGACCTCACCACCTTCTCTGGTTTTAACTTTTGAGGAAGAATGGGCTGCAATTCTTCCATGGACATTCAGACATCTCATTGAAAGTGTCCTCAGCAGAATTCAGGTTGTCATAAAGGCAAAGGGTGGACATACTGCATATTAATGTTCACCAGTAGGTGTCCAGACATTTTTAATCAGTGTAGCATTTTACCACAAGGCACTGACTATTACATACTGATGACCAGGCTCTAAAGACATAACATGTTACATTCTCTTTGCCAGTATATTTGCATGTTCATTCCATTTGAATTGAGGATCAATACTTGTTCCTATATATGTTGTTTGCTACACAGTCTACAGATATATCATTAATGTGTTAATTGACAGAACTGATTTCCCTCTTTAAGCTGAAACCATTCTATTTGGTTTCTTTATGTGCAGCTTTAATTTACTACTTACTGCCCAGTTGTTTACACCCTTGAGGGTTTCATTTTCCTTCTCAAGCAGAAGTCCTGGCATTTTATCAGTGAGTATAATTTTGCTGTCATCAACAAAGACAGTTATTTTGCTACATGTTGAGTTTTGTTGAGAACAGAATTGGTTCCAATGCAATCCATTTAGGAAGATAAATGTTAATATATATGGGTTCTGGCAATATAATAAATACTACAAATACTGTATATACTATATACAATATACTAAAACTTTGGCATCATTTCAAGTGTGGGCTTTATCTAGGTTCCACATCCTGTTCCCAAAGTGTGGCTGGAACTGTTCATTGGCTGCTCCTCTCATGCGTAGTGTGCCTATTTTTCTTAGCAGTATTTCATGGTATTTACAACTTGTACAGAAACGAGATGGCAGCTATAAGAATCGAGGGGCATGAAAAGGAAGTATTGGTTGGGTAGGGAGTGAGACAGGGTTGCAGCCTATCCCCAAAGTTATTCATTCCCTACATTGAGCAAACTGTGAAGGTAACCAAAGAAAAATTTGGAGTATGAATTAAACTTCAGGGAGAAGAAATAAAAGCTGTACAGTTTGCCAATGACATTGTAATTCTGCCAGAGACAGCAAAGGACTTGGAAGAGTAGCTGAACAGAGTGGGCAGTGTCTTGAAAGGATGATATTAAACGGACATCTAAAAAAGCAAAAAAAGGATAATGGAAAGTATTTGAAGTAAATCAGGCGGTGCTGAGGGAATTAGATTAGGATATGAGAGTAGTAGATGAGTTTTGCATTTTGCTATTTCGGCAGGAAAATAACTGATGATGGCTGAAGTAGAGAGGATATATAATGTAAATTGACAGTGGCAATAAAAGTATTTCTGGAAAAGAGGAATTTGTTGACATCAGATATAAAGTTAAGTGTTATGACGTCTTTTCTGGAGGTATTTGCCTGGAGTGTAGCAATGTCAGGAAGAGAAATATGGATAATAAACAGTTTAGACGAGAAGAGAATAGAAGCTTTTGAAATGTGGTGTTACAGAAGAATGATTAAGATTAGATGGATGGATCACGTAATTAAGGAGGAGGTACTGAGTGGAATTTGGGAGAAGAGGAATTTGTGGAACATCGGTTTTGACTGCAACTGGTGTGCTATTTCTTCACATCAGAAATCTTGTTATTCCATTCACAACGTCCCTCCCCCCCCCCCCCAAACAATTTCAAATATTTACCGAAAATTGCGAAAAAATATAATACGAAAGGAAAATATCGGCACCCGAAAATGCCATTTCGATATCGATACATCGGTTATAGAAATATCACCGGTATATATCGATATTTTTTTAAAAGTGTCGACATGTATATTTTATCAACAGCCCTATCTGCAAGCAATGGAAGTACGAATATTGTATCATCTGGGCACTCAACTGGTTGATTGATTCATTGATTGATTGATTGATTTTTATTGTTGTAGAGACCTCAGAGATCATCTGAGGCATTACAAAAGTCAATATTACATAGTATAAATGTTACACAAATAATTACAAAAACAAGAAAAATATTACACAATATAAATATTACACAAATAATTATGATACCTTCACACAAAAACAAAACAGAGAAATTTCTGGTACAAATTGATATTGCATAGTAAATTCAGCCAATTACAGACTTACTCATATATAGAAGCATATAGTTTCCAACTATATAACTTTGTTTTACCAAGTGGTACAGTATAATCGACAACTGTAGCGCAATTTGGCGACTATACAGTAAATAAGAAACTGGTACACAGGATCGTCGCCACGTACCCGACAAAGGCAACTGGAAACCTAAAATTATTCTCCAACTAAATATATCAAATTCAAAAGGAGATAACCATATACAGACAAATCGATTAATAGATTCCACATTAAGTTTGGACGGTCAAATTAAATAGATATTACCCGTTGCCATGTATCACTTGCACCGTCACATCAGTGGGTTTCAACAACTACGGTATGTGAGTGAAAAAGAGCCCCAATTAAAGACTAAATTAGTAGGTACAAGTAATCGAAAATGCGCAAGTCTAAACTCCGGAGTGTTCATTTTTTTCTCACGCAGGTTGCTGTCACAATGGCACCTACATCGGTGCATTCCGCCTACGACCGACATTGATCGAAGACAGTAGATGTTTTCAAATCAGTGCGCCAATACGTGCAAGGTCTCAACGCCACCGATCTCTAGACCTGAACGTAAATTAAGATCAGTCCGTTTTCTTCGGTCGAATCAGGTGACATTGCCCACAAAAAAAGAAGGATTGTTAGAAAATCTTAAGTTTAGTACAAGAAAGGAGGAGTTTGTGGCATTCTGAGGATGGAAATATAATAAACAGCGGCGTGTCTCTGACTTTATGATCTGAAATCGCTACTTTATTGGAAACCACAAGTTTCTCGGAAGTTAAAAATTTAATAATAATTAATTGAAACTTGCCTCTTGGCTATACATATAATTCAGCGTCTCATGCAGGCAAAATCTACGTCAGTACTCTTTAAGTCTAGACTATAACCCGAAAAAGGTATGTGTTCAAGTGGGAAAGGTGACGTATGACACTTTTGATACTTAAAGTTACTGTAGTTGATCTTTTTCGCGTTGTGGGACGTGGACGTTAGATGTCTACGAGTTATTATTACTGCTTCTGGCGTGAAGATGACGTCCTGCATTAAGTATAGACATGAGACAGCCATAGAACATGCATAATGTAGTATAAAGTAACGTTCAAGTAATTATTATTAAATTTTTAAAGTGTTCGAAACTTGCGATTTCAGACCGTTGATTCCGAGACAAAATACCTGTTATAATATTTTTCATTCTCAGAATGCAACGATCTCCCCCTTTTTGTACTAAACTTAAATGTTCTCACAGTCCACATTTTGCGTGTGGGAGAGTCGCCCGAGTCGACCAAAGAGTACAAACTGATTTGAATTGGACTCTTCGCGAGATATAAGCAGGAGGGAGCGATATACAACTTGACTCCTCGGTGAAGGTATATTCTCGAAACTTCAACAAAAGCCCGTACCGAGCTACTGAGCGTCTCTCTTGCAGAGTCTTCCACTGGAGTTTATCTATCATCTCCATAACGCTTTCGCGATTACTAAATGATCCTGTAATGAAGCGCGCTGCTCTCCGTTGGACCTTCTCTATCTCTTGTATCAACCCTATCTGGTACGGATCCCACACCGGTGAGCAGTATTCAAGCAGTGGGCAAACAAGTGTACTGTAACCTACTTCCTTTGTTTTCGGACTGCCGGCCGGAGTGGCCGTGCGGTTCTAGGCGCTACAGTCTGGAGCCGAGCGACCGCTACGGTCGCAGGTTCGAATCCTGCCTCGGGCATGGATGTGTGTGATGTCCTTAGGTTAGTTAGGTTTAATTAGTTCTAAGTTCTAGGCGACTGATGAGCTCATGAGTTAAGACGCATAGTGCTCAGAGCCATTTTGTTTTCGGACTGCATTTCCTTAGGATTCTTCCAATGAATCTCAGTCTGGCATCTGCTTTACCGACGATTAATTTTATATGGTCATTCCATTTTAAATCACTCCAAATGCCTACTCCCAGATAATTTATGGAATTACGGTCGCAGATTCGAATCCTGCCTCGGGCATGGATGCGTGTGATGTCCTTAGGTTAGTTAGGTTTAGGTAGTTCTAAGTTCTAGGGGAGTGATGACCTCAGATGTTAAGTCCCATAGCGCTCGGAGCCATTTGAACCATTTATCATTTGTCTTATTTTAGCCGTTATCACTTCTTCTCTTGTCTTCGTTGCGAGTAGACGGACATCTTGGCGAGTGCTGTTGAATGTAAGCAATACTGTATCCTTCATCAAATAATATATTAGTTTCATGTTATTATTCGCTTTTAATTTGTAAGAAGTGAGCCCTATCTCATGTCCGCTTCCTTGAAATAACCTGCATTTTAAGTAAATTGCAGCGCAACAATTGCGGCGGCCGTTGCAGCCAACGACGCCATTACTTGGCAAACTTAACTCATAAAATTAGCGGAAGCGAAAAACTCGCCCGCTACAATTATAATAACATTTTTTTTTTCACAGCCGCCAGAAGTTGCAGCAAAGCACGTAGTTTTAAGATTTCTATTTTCAGTTCAATAGCCGAGATCCAGAGTCACGACCCAGACTACAATACAAACTCTAAAAGTGATAAGAAATAATTCTCTCGCGCGTGTGTGAGGAAAATGCAAATAATAATTAAAGATCTCATGCTCGATTAAATTACCTAATTAGCCGAGGCATTACTCTGAAAAAGTTTATTTCATTTTTCGACAAATATGTCCATGTTCTAAGATCAGTGTGTCTTATAGTAAGTAAAGTGACAAATAATTTTGCTAAAGATTAACTTTGATTAAACGGACAATTTCCACAAAAGCAATTTAATGTAACTCAAAATCAAAACCAAACTATCAATTATTTTGAGCAAAGCCCACCACCTTATGACAACAATACTCTATCATTATCAATGCGTAATTTGATGTAAAAAATAATAAATCACGTTGTCACGCGAGAAACCCTATTTTTCAACATAATCTCCGTTGAATGCGAAAGCCTTACGCCACCTTACAGGAAGGGCCTGTATGCTCGCATCGTATCACTGTACTGGTCGACATTGTAGCCAATGTCTTGCTGCATCAATAAATAAACTCCTCCATCATCCACGTACTGCTTCCCGTGGAGTGCACCATCCACTTAGCCAAACAGATGGAAGTAGGAAGGTCTGAGATCTTGGCTGTAGGGTAGATGAGGAACAACAGTCCAATGAAGTTTTGTGAGCTACTACCGGAAATGTAAACTTGCGTGACGCCTTGCGTTGTTCCAGAGAAGGGGAAGTTTGTTTTCAGTTTTATAGCGACGAACACGCTGAAATCGTTTCTTCAGTTTCCTGAGGGTAGCACAATACACTCCTGACTTTATCGTTGCACCAAGAAGGAGGACATAAAACAGAATAACCGCTTCAGAGTCCCAGAATTTTTTTCGCCAGAGAAGAGATAGTGTGACGACACTTCATGGACTGCCGTTTTATTTCCAGTTCAAAGTGATGAACCTATGTTTCATCGCTTGTGACGATATTCAATAGAAAATGTTCACGATCAGCCTCGTAACAACCAAGCGATTCCACACAGGTGGTCCTTCATTGCTCTTTAGGGTTTCCTGTTAGGTGGCGAGAAATCCAGCGGGTGCATACCTTTGAGTATCCCAAATGGTGGATGAGTTTGTCATCATCACCAACAGAGACGTCCAGTTGAGCAGCATGATGTTTGATTATGATTCGTTCATCACCTCGAACGAGAGTGTCCGCACGTTCCAACATTGCACGAGTCACAGCTGCATGTGGCCGGCCGGCGCGCGAGAGATCAGACAGGTTTGCGCGACCTTGTTGCGATGATGAGAGACGCGTCGCCCAGCGACTCACAGTGCGTTTTTCACTGTCAGGTCTCCGTAAATATTCCTCAAGCGCCTACTAAGCTCTGGTTTTCCAAAACAAGAAACTCTATGATAGCTCACTGCTTTGAACGCACTTCCGTTACAGACGCCATTTTGAAGGATACGTATAGCGCCGCCACCTGTCTGAACTTCCCGAGAGCGGGAATATCCCACGATGACCCACAGGAGATTCCGCATTTTTGCAACCGAAATTGGCCTTGAAATAAATATATGTTGCATTACTGAACGCGTCTCGTATTTTGTTCTTGTGATTCTTGACTAATTCACGGAAACCGGTATACGACGGTTTTACGCCGGAGACTTGAAACACGTATTGCGCACTTCGCGCTATGGTCTTTCAACACAGTTGCCGCGCATTATTTCCGCCAGGTGGCACAGCATTGTCGCTCCCGCAGTGGGGCAATAAAGATGCGGTCTCATACCCAAGTCGTCTGACTAATTATGGCGCTGTTAGACGTAGGAGGGCCTAGATAGAGGTTGGAAGCTGCCGAGGCGAGACGGAGCTAAAGCGAAAGCAGCCGACGGCGCGTCGCTGGCCTATACGACTACACCGCAGCAGCGTAGCGCATTGTAGCACCCCGAAGAGGAGACGGATGGACGAAAACGTCAGCAGCAACATCGCCAACAGTCGGCTGCTCGCTTTGACCCCACCACATACGAGCGACTTTACCAAGCAATTTTAAACAATATTTCGGATACCACTGAACTACGAGGTTCTGCTATGGAAAATGAAGTGCTACATTTAGCGGCAGAGGGAGCTGATCTCCTTCTGCCGACTAATACTAGAGAACTTGTATTGGGACGCATTTCTTGGGAACTATAGGCTACCTATTGAATACATTACGTTTTTCATTGACGCCAAATGCCTTGCTTACATGTTTCCAGCGCGTATTTTACAAAAAGATTTTAAAGTTCTCAGTCCCCTCTTCATTTATTACTCATGTAGTTTAACTACAGGTATTTACTCTACTGGCCATTAAAATTGCAACACCAAGAAGCAATGCAGATGGTAAACGGGTATTCATTGGACAAATATATTATACTAAAACTGACATGTGATTACATTTTCACGCAATTTGAGTGCCTAGATCCTGAGAAATCAGTACCCAGAACAACCACCTCTGGCCGTAATAACGGCCTTGATACGCCTGGGCATTGAGTCAAGCAGAGCTTGGGTGGCGTGTACAGGTACAACTGCCCATGCAGCTTCAACACGATACCACAGTTCATCAAGAGTAGTGACTGGCGTATTGTGACGAGCCAGTTGCTCGGCCACCATTGTCCAGACGTTTTCAATTAGTGAGAGATCTGGAGAATGTGCTGGCCAGGGCAGCAGTCGAACATTTTCTGTATCCAGAAAGGCCCGTACAGGACCTGCAACATGCGATCATGCATTATCCTGCTCAAATGTAGGGTTTCGTAGGGATAGAATGAAGGGTAGAGCCACGGGTCGTAAGACATCTGAAATGTAACGTCCACTGTTCAAAGTGCCGTCAATGCGAATAAGAGGTGACCGAGACGTGTAACCAGTGGCACCCCATACCATCACGCCGGGTGATACGCCAGTATGGCGATGACGAATACACGCTTCCAATGTGCGTTCACCGCGATGTCGCCAAACATGGATCCGACCATCATGATGTTGTAAACGGAACCTGGATTCATCCGAAAAAATGACGTTTTGCCATTCCTGCATCCAGGTTCGTCGTTGAGTACACCATCGCAGGCGCTCCTGTCTGTGATGCAGCGTCAAGGGTAACCACAGCCATAGTCTCCGAGCTATTAGTCCATGCTGCTGCAAACGTCGTCGAACTGTTAGTGCAGATGGTTGTTGTCTTGCAAACGTCCCCATCTGTTGACTCAGGGATCGAGACGTGGCTGCACGATCCGTTACAGCCATACGGATAAGATGCCTGTCATCTCGACTGCTAGTGATACGAGGCCGCTGGGATCCAGCACGGCGTTCCGTATTACCCTCCTGAACCCACCGATTCCATATTCTGCTAACAGTCATTGGATCTCGACCAACGCTAGCAGCAATGTCGCGATACGATAAACCGCAATCGCGATACGTTACAGTCCGACCTTTATCAAAGTCGGAAACGTGATGGTATGCATTCCTCCTCCTTATACGAGGCATCACAACAACGTTTCACCAGACAACGCCGGTCAACTGCTGTCTGTGTATGAGAAATCGGTTGGAAACTTTCCTCATGTCAGCACGTTGTAGGTGTCACCACCGGCGCCAACCTTTTGTGAATGCCCTGATAAGCTAATCAGTTGCATATCACAGCATCTTCTTCCTGTCGGTTAAATTTCGCGTCTGTAGCACGTCATGTTCGTGGTGTAGCAATTTTAATGGCCACTAGTGTACAATGTGGCTTCGCAGCCTCGATGTGTCTGTAGACATATTATCAGTTCAAAAATGGTTCAAATGGCTCTGAGCACTCTGGGACTTAACATCTCAGGTCATCAGTCCCCTAGAACTTAGAACTACTTAAACCTAACTAACCTAAGGACATCACACACATCCATGCCCGAGGCAGGATTCGAACCTGCGACCGTAGCAGTCCCGCGGCTCCAGACTGCAGCGCCTAGAACCGCACGGCCACCACGGCCGGCTAATATTATCAGTACCAGCACTGGTTTCAATAACTCTTGTTGTAAATCGTGTGAAGGGTAGTTAGTTTATGTGAAACGATAGCCGTCAGCATGAGATCGTCGTCTGAGAAGTATGGCTGTAGAATAGGCGCATTGTAAACATCTAAATTAAAATGTCTGCTTAGTACTACCACTTCATTCAGTTTAGAAATAGAAAACTTTAATAATGCGCCTGGTTGTTTCACAAACAATTTAAGATCACCAGTTGGAGTTCAGTGTACTGTGAGTTCCCATGAATTTCTACGTCTACAGCACAAGCATTTAAATGTTTTATGAATATTTCAGAATGCCAGAAAATTCATTCAGCTTACAAACGAACAAGTTGGAGGTCCATCCAAAATAGCGAAACACACTCTGGTGAAAAGCCAGCACACCAAGAGAGCGGCTCGCCGTTTGCTTGAGGTTAGTTAGTACATAATATAATTAACACACACTGTGGTGTATCCAAGGTTCTCGGGTGTCCAGCCGGATCCGATCGTCGAAGTTCCACGATATTCCGGCGAATAACCGTTCCGCCATCACCAGGTGGTGCTGATGGAATGATCTGTGTGCACTGTGCCCGTGGTATTTATGTCCGCGGGGTCCCGAGTCGTACCCCGGCGCCGACGGCCAGCTGGGCGCCACGTGGTGGGAAGGGTGGGGGTAGCTGCAGCTACGCCCGGTCGTAGGCACAGTTCATCTCCGCCCGCCGTGGCGGAAGGATCTCGCGTCCGCTCGCGCCGTAGCTCCTTGATGGTGTTTAATAATGGTTTCCAGGCCTTTCTAAGTTGAAACCCAGTGTCCCTGTTACTCTAATTTCTATGGCCTCCTTGTAGATACTGTCCCAATAGGCACTTGTGGCCGTCGGGATTTTTGTCGTTTCGAAATTCGCTATGTGTCCGGTTTCAATGCAGTGTTCTGCTAGGGCCGAATGGCTGGGTTGGCGTAAGCGGATGTGACGTTCGCGTTGCTTGCATCGGTCCTCGACCGTGCGAACTGTCTGGCCGTTGTAGGATTTGCCACAGCAGCACGGGATTTTGTATACGCCCGCTTTCTTAAGCCCTACGTCATGTTTTGCCGTTCCTAGTACGTCACGAATCTTTGCTGGTGGTCGGAAGACCGTGTCAATCTTGTGTCGCCTTAACAGTCTCCCTATTTTTGACGTCACGTTGCCAGCAAACGGCAGAAAGGCCAGAGCTTGCTTCTCTTCTTCGGGTTGTTCTTCATCTCGGTTCTTGCTGCACTTCTGTCGTCGGAAGGCGCTTTGGACGAGACTTCGACGATCGGATCCGGCTGGAGACCCGAGAACCTTGGATACAGCACATTCGCCGGGAAAGCCTCAGACAACACACACTGTGTTTATTGGTAATTAAACATATGATATCAACGTTCGTCATTATTGGTTTCTGTTTATAGTCTTCAGTGTTTTCTTCAGTTTCGCGCAATAATGATTCATACCGCTAAGACCACCTATGAAATCTTCGTTTGTTATTATATCTACTGTCCATCTTTTTGAGGTATTTGGCCACTGGAGATGCGCTAAACACGATTTAATTTAGCTATCGCATGGGCCACAGTGTGGTTCACAGGATCGTACGAGAAACCCAGACAATATGAAGGACGAATTGATGCCTACTCTGACAGAAGAAATGTGGAAGAACATCGCTAAGAGTTTTTATGAAATTTGGCATTTTTTCGAGCTTTATAGGAGCTTTTGATGAGATACACATTTCTATCCAGGCTCCTTGGATCACCGGACCACTACTCTTTAATAATGCGAAGATATTCTCCATAACTTTGTTGTCTCTTGTAGATGCTCACTACGTGTATTGCTATTGATATCTGCGCAAAGAAAATGTTACAGCTATAGCCAACACTCTCAAGCAGCAATCTTTTACCTAGCTGGTTGTATTCATTGATGTAAAATCGGAAATATGCGCCCATTTACTTACCACTTACTTTTGTTTCTGCTCCTATTTTATTCTATAGTGTATTATTCAGCTCTGTGTCCATGTATTTGTGATAGGAGAGATCATTCAACGCAGTATAGTTTCCTGCTAATTCATTAAGTTTCTCGTCATTCATGTTTGTATTATACAGGGTGAGTCACCTAACATTACCGCTGGATATATTTCGTAAACCACATCAAATACTGACGAATCGATTCCACAGACCGAACGTGAGGAGAGGGGCTAGTGTAATTGGTTAATACAAACCATAAAAAAATGCACGGAAGTATGTTTTTTAACACAAACCTACGTTTCCAGAATGAGATTTTCACTCTGCAGCGGAGTGTGCGCTGATATGAAACTTCCTGGCAGATTAAAACTGTGTGCCCGACCGAGACTCGAACTCGGGACCTTTGCCTTTCGCAGGCAAGTGCTCTACCAACTTTTTTTTTTTTTTTTTTTTTTTTTTTTTGTGTGCCCGACCGAGACTCGAACTCGGGACCTTTGCCTTTCGCGGGCAAGTGCTCTACCATCTTTTTTTTTTTTTTTTTTTTTTTTTTTTTTTTTTTTTTTTTTAATCTTTATTATGGAACAAACGGAGAGTACATATATATATATATACACAAAGCAAAAATTCTTCAAGGTACCAGTTAAACATATACAAAGGAGTGTTAGGTAAACAAATTGTTAGAATAACATGAAATACAACAAATTAGAACATATCCTGTTTCCTTTTTTTTTTTTGTTTTTGTTTAAAAATTTGTACTGAACAAACTAAAAGTACATATATATTCACTATGCAAGAGTTCTTCAAGGTACCATTTAAAAAGATACAAGTGACTGTTAGTTAAACAAAAAAAAATATAAAAAAAAGAAAAACATTAAATACAACAAAATATAACATATTCTGTCTTCTTCCTTTTTTTAAAAAAAATAAAATAAAATTGTGTTTGTTTTTGGTCGATGCATGAGAACGTGGATAAGGGTGTTGTATCATGTGACAGGTAGGCATGGTACACCCCAACTTTGAGGGGGGTCAAGGAAGACGCTGCGGAGATAACCGGCAAAAGTTTGTCTGTAAGATGGTTTTCGGGTGAGGGTGCTATGCGCGGTCACAACTTTGTACCAGAAGTCAAGGACTGTATGCGGACCACTCCGAAAGAGATATTCTAAAGCCTGTCCTCGAAACCAGATTAGGGTATGGTGCTTAGCAAGAGGGTAGTGAAATGTCTGGGGCAACAACAGGAAATCCGGGGTTACCGTCGTTGGCGGGGCACGGAGGTAAAAGCCCACGATTCGTTGGATGAGGAGCCATACGTTTTGTTTCAGGGGGCACGTAAGACGGTGCTCGTCGGTGTCTTCGAGCTGACAGTCAGGACAGAGTGGGGAGGTGGCCAGTCCTATGCGATAAAGTCGACTATTAGTCGGGAATTTTCCATAGACTAAAACATACCAGAGTGCAGACACAGACGACGGTAAAAAGGGTGCATGCACACACCCCCAAACCGTGCGCCAGTTAATGTCAGGATGCTGTAGCACCATGGGGTCGCAAGGGTTGGACAGCATAAACAAACGATAATAATCTTTTGTACGGGGAGGACGGGTGACTGGAAGATCGGCCCGAACGTAGCTGAGTTCTATGAAACAATTCGCGACGTAGTACAATAATGGAGAAATAGGTGCCACATTGATCGGTGGATCGAGAGAAGCTGGTCGGAGGATATCTAAGAGACTGCGTGTTAAAGACGGGACCGGCCCCTGCCAGTGCCGCAACAGAGTGTGGACAAAGAGTGCAGAAGAGCGTGCCCGCACGTTGATGAGTCCGAGGCCACCTTTTGCAGGAGGCAGTGTTAGAGTGTTGTAGCGGACTTTGAAAAGTGCCCCTGCTGACACGAAATATCCAAAGGCTGATTGGATGCGGCGGCCAAGGAGTAACGGCAGTGGGAGGATCTGGGCGACGTGTACCAGTTTAGGGGCGACATAGATGTTTACATAGGACACACGTTGGAGTTGGTTTAAGTTACGGTGCACTTGACCGCGAACATGGTGCCGAATCGACTGTAAAAGCCGCCGGTAAGCCAGGGCCACTGTGCGGTGTGTGGAGCTCGTAAATTCGATACCCAAGTAACGAAGGGTGGCACTGACTGGGAGTGGGGTCGGCACCATAGCCGGGAGGCCGCGCCCAATGTGCATCATAGTCGATTTACGGACATTAAGAATGCTACCAGAAAGACGTCCATACTGCTGGATCCATTGGATGGCGTCATTGAGTTCCGTGGAGGAGCAGGTGAGAAAGAGGAGATCGTCCGCATAAGCCCTACAGTGAAAGGTGTGGTCACGCAAAGTGAGGCCCTGCAGTCTAGAGGTAAGTCCAGTGATGAGGGGCTCAAGTGCAATGGCATATAGTAAAGTAGACATAGGGCATCCTTGACGCACAGAGCGGCGTATAGGAATCGGTCCTACAAGCCTCCCATTGACTTGTACCATCGAGACCGCGGGAAGGAGCAACCGGCGAATGGCATCGACAAAAAGCAATGGGAACCCCATACGTGTCGCCACCAGGAGGAGGAAAGGGTGTCGAACGCGATCAAAGGCACTCGTGAAATCGACGGATACCAGTGCTGCACGAAGGCGACAAACCGACGCCAGTGCAATGAGGTCACGGCATTCTCCCAGGGCTGTTTGTAAGGTGGCCCCACAACCACGTGCAGTCTGCTCAGGAGAAAGGACCGTAGGTAAGACGGTGCGTATGCGCGCTGCTAAGAGGCGTGCATAGATTTTATAGTCTGCATTCAGTAGCGTAAGGGGGCGATATGCAGAGACATGAGACCCTCCCTTCGGTTTAGGCACAGGTAGAAGAATGCCAGTGACGAATTCAGGTGGAATTGGGAAGGACGGAGTAAAGAGTTCCTGAATCATTTCCGTCCAGCGAGGAAGCATTAACGTGGTGAACGCCCGGTAAAACTCCACTGGGAGACCATCTGGTCCGGGTGATTTGTTCTTGGCCCCTTTGTTGATCGCATCTACCACCTCTTCTGCGGTGATTGCAGACATCATGGACGTTGACTCCGCTACGGTGAGGGTCCGTTCAGGGGAAGGACGGAGATCATCAGGAATGGGCGTCGCCATCGGTTCATCATCATAAAATTGGCGATAATGTTCAGCAAAGGCAGACACGACCGCCGCCTGTGTTGTGTGGTGAACACCATCGGAGGTCGTGATGTTGGGGACGAAAAGCCGACGTCGACGACTATGGTCGGATGCGGCATGGATTGTGGATGGTGTTTCGTCGTGGAGGAGGTCTTGTCGTCGGGAACGCACCACGACACCATGCAGTCGTGCACGTTGAAGAGAGAGGAGACGAGCTTTAGTACGTTGTCGTTCCCTGTGGGTGTCAGGTGATGGAGGGAGCGCATCGAGCTCACGGAGGACGGCGTAGCGAAAATTTGTGGTGTCTCGATGCCATGCTGCTGCTTCCTTGCCACATTGTATGAAGGCCTTTCTGATCGCAGGTTTGGCACATTTGAGCCACCAATGGAACGTGGATGTGTACCGCGGAAGGCGTCTTTCGCAAGACGCCCATGTGGTGGCAATACATTGTCGGCAATGTGGATCATTAAGGAGGGAGGTATTAAGCTTCCAGTAACCTCTGCTGCGCCACACTGACTGAGGTGGCAGAGCCAGGGAGCAAATGACGGCGCAATGGTCCGAAAATGCAAGGGGCCATCGTTCAGCTTGGGCGACTTCATTGCCGAGGTGAGCAGAGACATAAAACCGGTCCAGTCTGCTCGCAGAATGTGCTGTATAATGGGTAAAACCGGGGGTATTGCCATGAATTTTCTCCCAAACGTCCACTAGATGAAAATCTTCGATTAAGGTGAGCAGCGCCGGGCATGGCGAATAACCAGGTACTTGGTCCTGCGGATGGAGGACACAGTTGAAATCCCCTCCCATGATAAGGCGATCATAGCGTCCAGAAAACAGGGGCGCCACGTCATGTCCGAAGAAAGTGGACCGCTGCCGACGGTTCGTGGACCCAGACGGAGCGTAGATATTGATGACGCGCGTGTCGAAGATGGTAACAGCCATGCCTCTTCCACAGGGAAGGATTGTCGTGTCCGTGAGTGGGATTCCTTCGCGTATGTAGAAAGCCACTCCACGCCCTGATTGATCACATGTGGACGTGTATGAGTCGTAGCCGTAGACTGATGGTAGTGTGGCAACGCGTACTTCCTGAAGAAGGGCGACGTCGACGTCAGAGGCCCGAAGCATGTCACATAGAAGTTGCAGCTTGGGTGCACTGCCGATCATGTTGATGTTCAGTGTGGCAAACCGGTATGTCTGTTTCAGTGGTGGTGGACGCGCATCTACCATCACCAAGGGAAGTAAGAGGAGGGCACCGACAGGAAGTCCCGTCCCATCAGCTGCAATGCCTCGCTTTTGATGTTAACAGGTAGCCTCGTCCGGCGGAGGTAACTCATCCGGAGGAGGGGGCGTACCTTCCTCAATGTCGTCGGCCCATGCTCCTGTGCCGTGGGTCTGTCCAATGTCCATGGGAATTGCGTCGTGGTGAGAGAGATCTGGAGTTGTCGGGGGGGAGACAGGCGTCTCAACCGGCGCACCGATCGTTACATTGTGCGTGGCGACCTCCATAGTGGTCCCGTCCTGCGAAACGTCTTGTTCATCGTGAAAGTTGTCCGCCGACCTCTGCGTGGAAATGTCGGCTGCTTGGGTGTCGTCTTCGTCGTCGCGGGTGGCAGCGCTCTGAGAGCCCGTGGGTGAACGGCGACGGCGTTTGCGTCTACGTGGCGAGCGTTGTTTGCGCACGTGTTCCTCAGTGTCGGACGACGGCAAGGAGGAGCGTCGACCTGGTTCGAAGGCGTCGGTGGGTACAATGAGATTGTCAAACAGGTGTTGTGAAGATGTACTGGTCTCCTCAGCGTCCTGTGCGGGAGCCTGTTCGGCGGCAAGGTTGTCAGGTGGGACGTCTGTACCATCCGTTGGTGACTGGGACGGTGGGACGTGCCGATCGGAAGGACCGGGCGACGGACTGGACGAAACTGTAGACGTGGCAAGAGCCGCTGCGTAAGTGACCGGTAGGGCGGTCATCGTGGGTGTGACGGACGCTTCCGACAACGGGAGCTGCGCGACACGTCGTTGAATGCATTCAGACCGTAGGTGACCTTCTTTCCCGCAACCGGAACAGGTCCGAGGTTGGCCGTCGTACATTATAATGGCACGGCAGCCTCCGATACGTAGATAGGAAGGCACGTGTTTCTGCAACTCGATGCGGACCTGTCTAACACCGTTTAAAACTGGATAGGTCTGAAATTGGACCCATCGTTCGGCAACATGTTCCAGAACGTTGCCATAGGGACGGAGCGCCTCGATGACGACGTCTGCAGGTAGTTCGAACGGCAGTTCGAAGATCCTTATCGTCCGTGTGCCGAGACCTGCGTGATCGACGGTAACGGGTCCGACGTTGCCGTCGGAATGACAGAAGCGCAGTCCACGTTTTGCCTCTTGAATCACCTTGTCGCACGCCGCATCGTTGATCATTTTGACGTAGACGGTACTGCTAACTATGGACAAGTGGATACCAATTAGATCCGTTGGTGGTATTTTAACTTCATCGCGTATAAATCGTTCTACCTCCAGGGCCTTGGGTCGGGCGAAGTCGGAACAAAAGTTGAAACGTAATGTCTTCTTCCGATAGTTGTGCGCCATGGTGGTCTAGAAGGAAAACGGCACTTACAGCGGCCGAAGTAAACACAAACACACCGTGCGCGCGTCGCCCGCAGCGCTCTGGCGCGTGACCGCCTCGCAGCACTGCCGGCGGCAGACTGCCCAACTGAGCTACCGAAGCACGACTCACGCCCGCTACTCACAGCTTTACTTCTGCCAGTACCTCGTCTCCTACCTTCCAAAGTTTACAGAAGCTCTCCTGCGAACCTGGCAGGAGTGTGCGCTGATATGAAACTTCCTGGCAGATTAAAACTGTGTGCCCGACCGAGACTCGAACTCGGGACCTGAAGTTTCACAAACCTACGTTTTTTAAATGGAACCCCGTTAGTTTTGTTAGCACATCTGAACATATAAACAAATACGTAATCAGTGCCGTTTGTTGCATTGTAAAATGTTAATTACATCCGGAGATATTGTAACCTAAAGTTGACGCTTGAGTACCACTCCTCCGCTGTTCGATCGTGTGTATCGGAAAGCACCGAATTACGTTGGGATCCAAAGGGAACGGTGATGGACCTTAGGTACAGAAGAGACTGGAACAGCACATTACGCCCACATGCTAACACCTTTTTATTGGTCTTTTTCACTGACGCACATGTACATTACCATGAGGTGTGAGGTACACGTACACACGTGGTTTCCGTTTTCAATTACGGAGTGGAATAGAGTGTGTCCCGACATGTCAGGCCAATAGATGTTCAATGTGGTGGCCATCATTTGCTGCACATAATTGCAATCTCTGGCGTAATGAATGTCGTACACGCCGCAGTACATCTGGTGTAATGTCGCCGCAGGCTACCACAATACGTTGTTTCATATCCTCTGGTGTTGTAGGCACATCACGGTACACATTCTCCTTTAACGTACCCCACAGAAAGAAGTCCAAAGGTGTAAGATCAGGAGAACGGGCTGGCCAATTTATGCGTCTAACATCCTGTCAAGGGTCAGCCTAGTGTTAATTGCGGAATGTGCAGGTGCACCGTCATGCTGATTCCACATACGTCGACGCGTTTCCAGTGGGACACACTCTATTCCACTTCGTAATTGAAAACGGAAACCACGTGTGTACGTTTACCTCACCCCTCATGGTAAAGTACATGCGCGTCAGTGAAAAAGACCAATAAAAAGGTGTTAGCATGTGGACGTAATGTGCTGTTCCAGTCTCTTCTGTACCTAAAGTCCATCACCGTTCCCTTTGGATCCCTACGTATTTCGGTGCTCTCCGATACACACGATCGAACAGCGGAGGAGTGGTACTCAAGCGTCAACTTTAGGTTACAATATCTCCGGATGTAATTAACATTTTACAATGCAACAAACGGTACTGATTACGTATTTGTTTATATGTTCAGATGTGCTAACAAAACTAACGGGGTTCCATTTAAAAAAACGTAGGTTTGTGTTAAAAAACATACTTCCGTGCATTTTTTTTTTATGGTTTGTATTAACCAATTACACTAGCCCCTCTCCTCACGTTCGGTCTGTGGAATCGATTCGTCAGTATTTGATGTGGTTTACGAAATATATCCAGCGGTAACGTTAGGTGACTCACCCTGTATAATCATAAGACAGAGATTTCGAGACCGATGACCACGCTGTCTGGTCTCCTTCCCCAAACCAACCAACCAACCAACAGAGATTTCGGAATAGATTTTAAATTTTAAGCCATTTCCAGGGGCACATGTGGACTCTGACCACAATGCATTAGTTATCAACTGTATATTAAAACTGACGAAACTGTAAAAAAAAAAGTAGGAATTTAAGGAGACAGGACCTGGATAAACCAAAAGAACTAAAGGTTGCAGAGAGTTTCAGAGGGAACGCAAGGGAAAGATTGACAAGAGCAGGGGAAAAGGAATACAGTAGACGAAGAATGCGTAGCTTTGAGAGATGAAATAGTGAAGGCAGCAGAGGATCAGGTAGCTAAAACAACGAGGACTAGTAGAAATCCTTGGGTAACACAAGAGATACTGGATTTAGCGGATGACAGGAGAAATTATAAAAATGCAGTAAGTGAAGCAGGTGAAAGGGAGTACAAACGCCTAAAAAATGAGATCGACAGGAAGTCAAAAAGGCTAAAAAGGAATGTGTAGAGGACAAACGTAAGGATTTAGAAGCATATATCACTAGGGGAAAGAGAGATGCTGCCTACAGGAAAATTAAAGAGACCTTTGGAGAAAAGAGAACCACCTATATGAACATAGAGAGCTCAGTTGGGAAACCACTGCTAAGCACAGAAGGGAAAGCAGAAAGGTGGAAGGAGTATATAGAGGGTCTATACAAGGAAAATGTTCTTGAGGGCACTATTATGGAAATGGAAGAGGACACAGATGAAGATGAGATGGTAGGTGTGATACTGAGTGAAGAATTTGACAGAGCACTGAAAGATCTAAGTCAAAACAAGGCTCCAGAAGTAGACAACATTGGAAGAGCCAGCCATGACAAAACTCTTCCATCTGGTGAGCAATATATGTGAGACAGGTGAAATACCCTCAGATTTCAAGAATAACGTAACAGTTCCAATTCCAAAGAAAGCAGGTGCTGACAGGTGTGAAAATTACCGAACTCTGAGTTTAATAAGTCATGGCTGCAAAACACAAACACGAATTCTTTAGAGAAGAATGGAAAAACACGTAGTAGCCGACCTCGGGGAATATCAGTTTGGATCCCGGAAAAATGTAGGAACACCTGGGGCAATACTGACCCTACGATTTCTGAGGGAAGACAAGTTAAGAAAAGGCAAACGTGCGTTTATAGCATTTGTAGGCTTAGAGAAAGCTTTTGACGATGTTCACTGGGATACTCTCCAGGGGCAAATGCAGGGAGTGAAAGGCTATTTACAATTTGTACAGAAAGCAGAAGGGAGTTATAAAGAGTCGAATGGCACGAGAAGGAAACATTGGTTAAGAAGGGAGTGAGACAGGGTTGTAGCCTACCCTGATGTTATTCAATCTGTATACTGAGCAAGCATTATAGGGAACAAAAGAAAAATTTGGAGTAGGAATTAAAGTCCAGGGAGAAGAAATAAAAACTTTGAGGTTTACCGATGATATAGTAATTCCGTCAGAGGTAGCAAAAGTCTTAGAAGAGGATCTGAACGGAATGGACAGTGTCGTGAAAGGAGGATGTAAGATGAACATCAACAAAAGCAAAACAAGGATAATGGAAAGTAGTCGAATTAAATCATGTATTCTGATGGAGTTAGATTAGGAAATGAGACACTTAAAGTAGTAAATGAGTTTTTCTATTTGAGCAGCAAAATAACTGATGATGTTTGAAGTAGGGAGAACATAAAATGTAGACACAATGGCAAGAAAAGCATTTCGGAAGAAGAGAAATTTGTTAATATCGAGTATAGATTTAAGTGTCATTAAGTCTTCTCCCAAAGTATTTGTATGGTATGAAGCCATGTACGGAAGCGGAACATGGACGGTAAACAGTTTAGACAAGAAGAGCATTGAAGCTTTTGAAATGTGGCGCTACAGAAGAATGCTGAAGATTATATGGCTAGTTCACGTAACTAGTGACAAGATACTGAATAGAATTTGGGAGAAGAGAAATTTGTGGCATAACCTGACTTTAAGAAGGGATCAGATGGTAGGATATATTCTGACGCATCAAGGGATCACCAATTTAGTACTGGAGGGAAGCGCGTGGGGTAAAAGTCGAAGAGGGATATTAAGAGGTGAATTCAGTAAGCAGATTCAGAAGGATGTAGGCTGCAGTTGTATCTCGAAGATGAAGAGGCTTGCACAGTATAGAATGGCATGGAGAGCTGAGTCAAACCAGTCTTTGGACTGAAGATCACAACATTTATTATGATAAACTACTGCACAACACAACAAACTGACAGTGCTGCGGTCTTGAATTGAGAAAATACCGGCCGCAGGAAATACGGCAGTTACGAAATATCGCATTCGTGATCCATGGAACTAGTATTAATCTAATCTAATCTCTAATCTAATCTAATCACGGTATGGCATCGGCAGGACGACCTTTTGTACTGTCATGATCACGGCACTGGCGGGCGTGAACACTGCCCTTTAAATTGTAGGTCAATGCCTTCAAACACATCGACGGTAGAACAGTAAGTGGGCTGCTTCTGTGTTGGGAGCGCTGTGTAGCGCTTTACATTGAATCTCTGACTGCGCTTTCTTTGTAAGAGACTCTGTGGCTGGTCGGACTCGTTGTTGAAGTTAATCGCCAGTACTGTTGGGCTGTTGGAAGTGGACAGCCAGCAGTGATGGATGTTAGATGTGAGAAGTTAACATTGATGGAGGGTATAGGTCTGAAGTGTTAGCGTATGCTAAAGATCTGTACATGTTCGACTTGGAAATTGAATATTATTCATGATTATATACCTTTGTACTAGATGTCAATGACGATTTATATTCATGTCTGAACTAGATGTCACATTATTAAGGTAAAAAAATACACTCCTGGAAATGGAAAAAAGAAACATTGACACCGGTGTGTCAGACCCACCATACTTGCTCCGGACACTGCGAGAGGGCTGTACAAGCAATGATCACACGCACGGCACAGCGGACACACCAGGAACCGCGGTGTTGGCCGTCGAATGGCGCTAGCTGCGCAGCATTTGTGCACCGCCGCCGTCAGTGTCAGCCAGTTTGCCGTGGCATACGGAGCTCCATCGCAGTCTTTAACACTGGTAGCATGCCGCGACAGCGTGGACGTGAACCGTATGTGCAGTTGACGGACTTTGAGCGAGGGCGTATAGTGGGCATGCGGGAGGCCGGGTGGACGTACCGCCGAATTGCTCAACACGTGGGGCGTGAGGTCTCCACAGTACATCGATGTTATCGCCAGTGGTCGGCGGAAGGTGCACGTGCCCGTCGACCTGGGACCGGACCGCAGCGACGCACGGATGCACGCCAAGATCGTAGGATCCTACGCAGTGCCGTAGGGGACCGCACTGCCACTTCCCAGCAAATTAGGGACACTGTTGCTCCTGGGGTATTGGCGAGGACCATTCGCAACCGTCTCCATGAAGCTGGGCTACGGTCCCGCACACCGTTAGGCCGTCTTCCGCTCACGCCCCAACATCGTGCAGCCCGCCTCCAGTGGTGTCGCGACAGGCGTGAATGGAGGGACGAATGGAGACGTGTCGTCTTCAGCGATGAGAGTCGCTTCTGCCTTGGTGCCAATGATGGTCGTATGCGTGTTTGGCGCCGTGCAGGTGAGCGCCACAATTAGGACTGCATACGACCGAGGCACACAGGGCCAACACCCGGCATCATGGTGTGGGCAGCGATCTCCTACACTGGCCGTACACCACTGGTGATCGTCGAGGGGACACTGAATAGTGCACGGTACATCCAAACCGTCATCGAACCCATCGTTCTACCATTCCTCGACCGGCAAGGGAACTTGCTGTTCCAACAGGACAATGCACGTCCGCATGTATCCCGTGCCACCCAACGTGCTCTAGAAGGTGTAAGTCAACTACCCTGGCCAGCAAGATCTCCGGATCTGTCCCCCATTGAGCATGTTTGGGAGTGGATGAAGCGTCGTCTCACGCGGTCTGCACGTCCAGCACGAACGCTGGTCCAACTGAGGCGCCAGGTGGAAATGGCATGGCAAGCCGTTCCACAGGACTACATCCAGCATCTCTACGATCGTCTCCATGGGAGAATAGCAGCCTGCATTGCTGCGAAAGGTGGATATACACTGTACTAGTGCCGACATTGTGCATGCTCTGTTGCCTGTGTCTATGTGCCTGTGGTTATGTCAGTGTGATCATGTGATGTATCTGACCCCAGGAATGTGTCAATAAAGTTTCCCCTTCCTGGGACAATGAATTCACGGTGTTCTTATTTCAATTTCCAGGAGTGTACATTATTTGGTTGGAAAAAAAAAGTTTCCTTTGCTAACCACATGCCTATTAGTAGTTAGTGGCTTTAGTAGTTAGAATCTTTTATTTAGCTGGCAGTATTGACGCTCGCTTTATTGCAGTAGTTCGCGATTGGAGATTTTTGTGAGGTAAGTGCTTAATGAAATGTATAGGTTATTGTTAGTATTTCTTTTTAATCAGGGCCATTCTTTTGAATTAATTATTTGGAGTCAGGATATCTTTTTTTTGTGCAGTCAGATTGCGTGGCGCGAGGACATTGTGGGTCTCAGTCATTCAGCAATTTAAGCACAGCCACACTCATTTAAATAAAGAAGTTTCAGAACGTGCCAGTCACGGCTCTGTCGCGTCACTGATGTGTGTGATTCGGCCTTTAAACTTCACTTTTCAGCGTGGTTGGGATTCCTTGGATAACTACAAATTCTAATGACATCATCTTACTCGCTGTGGGCACAGCGAAGCGAACAAAAACAACGCAACCACTCTAAAAACTCGATAGAGTCGCAGTCAGGCAGCCATATTGACATCACATATGGAACATTCATCGCATGCAATTCATCAGATTAATTGGAAATTCTGAGCGATCAGCGATCGATCGCTGCGCTCTGCAATTTGTCCATACACGTGCATCTACGGACAGACGCGGCGACGGATTGCTGCGACATATCACCCGTGTGTCGGGCCAAGGGACCTGCATACTCACCAGTTTATCAGCGGACCGACTGACAAATCTTAAGTGTGTAGGCTTGTTGGCCGACCGAACATGGTGGACTACTAGGCGGATAGAAGTCTGATAACACAGTGGTTCAAATGGCTCTGAGCACTATGGAACTTAACAGCCGTGGTCATCAGTCCCCTAGAACTTAGAACTACTTAAACCTAACTAACCTAAGGACATCACACACATCCATGCCCGAGGCAGGATTCGAATCCGCGACCGTAGCAGTCGCACGGTTCCGGACTGCGCGCCTAGAACCGCGAGACCACCGCGGCCGGCTGATAACACAGTGTCTGGAGAAGTTTAAAGAGTGCAGATGTTTGTGGGACACTTCGTGAAACAGGTATAACAATAGAGATGCATGAAATGAAACACTAGTTTCATTTTAAAGGAATCCATAGTGGTTTCATGTGGCAGTGAAACACATCTAGTGTTACGAATAGAAGTCCATCGACGGTATGTAATTCGGTTTTTAGGTTTTATTTCCTATACTTACTGCAAATGAAATCTAAAAACCGAAAGACAGGCAGGTTAGATTTTAGATTTCATTTCAGATACCGTAAAATGGGGTTACTTTTTTCTGTGAAAGCATCAAGCCTCCTGACCAAATTCAGCTTCTGTTCAGGGTATAATGTGCAGCACAATGTTTACAAAAAATTTAAAAAAAGTACTTATGTTATCTCACTAAGCGCCCTGAATTTAGTACAAACGTATATCCCACTGAGATAACGTAGCAGAGACTTTTGTACTATTCACACCCACATAAACATTTTCTCTGATCTTCAAGAAGTAGCAAGATCAATTTCTGATAAATAAATACTTTCAACGTGTTTTAAGATTTTAAAGGATTTTTGTCACTTTACAACATGTATGAAAGTTCACCGAAAAAAATCATAGAAGCAATACAAAATATACTGAAGCGCCAAAGAAACTGGTATAGGCTTGCGTATTCAAATACAGAGATATGTAAACAGGCAGAATACGGCGCTGCGGTCGGCAACGCCTATGTTAAGACAAGTGCCTGGCGCAGTTCTTAGATCGGTTACTGCTGCTACAATGGCAGGTACTCAAGGTTTAAGTAAGCTTGAATGTGGTAAGTGGTACAGTCGGCGTACGAACGATAGGACACAGCATCTCTGAGGTAGCGATGAAGTGGGGATTTTCCCGTACGCCCATTTCACGAGAGCACCGTGAATATCAGGAATCCGGTAAAACTTCAAATCTGCGACATAGCTGCGGCTTGGAAAAGATCCTGCAAGAACGGGACCAGCGACGACTGAAAAGAATTTCCAACGTTACAGAAGTGCAACCCTTCCGCAAATTGGTGCAGATATCAATGCTGGGCCATCAACAAGTGTCAGTGTGCGAACCATTCCACGAAATATCATCGATATGGGCTTTCGGAGCCGATGGCCCACTCGTGTACCCTTGATGACTGCTCGATAGAAAGCTTTACGCCTCGTCTCGGTCCGTCAACACCGACGTTGGACTGTTGATGACTGGAAACATGCAGCGTGGTAGGACGAGTCGCGTTTCAAATTGTATCGAGCGGATGGACGGGCACCAGGAGACAACCTCATGAATCCATGGACCCTGCTTGTCAGCTGGTGACTGTTCAATTTGATAGAGACTCTGCAGTGGTGTGGGACGTTTGCAGTTGGAGTGAGATGGGAACCATGATACGTCTAGATTCGACTCTGACAGCTGACACGTATGTAAGCATCCTGTCTGATCACCTGTAGCCATTCGCGTCCATCCACTGCGCATGCCGACGAACTTGGGCAATTCCAGCAGGATAATGCGACGTCCCACACATCCAGAATTGCTGCAGACTGACTCCAGGAACACATTTCTGAGTTTAAACACTTCCTCTGGCCACCAAACTCCCTAGATATGAACGTTATTGGGCACATCTGTGATTCCTTGCAACGTGCTGTTCAGAAGAGATTCCCCCTCCCCCTACCCCTCGTACTCTTACGGATTTATGGATAGCCCTGCAGGATTCGTGGTGTCAATTCCCTGCAGTACTACTTCAGAGCCGCGCGGTCTGGAGCGTCTTGTCACGGTCCGCGCGGCTCCCCCCATCGGAGGTTCGAGTCATTCCTCGGGCATGGGTGTGTGCGTTGTCCATAGCGTAAGTTAGTTTAAGTTAGATTACGTAGAGTGTATGCTTAGGGACCGATGACCTAAGCAGTTTGGTCCCATAATATCTTATCACAAATTTTTACCTCTACTTCAGACATTAGTCGAGTCCACGCCACGTCTGTTGCGGCACTTCTGTGTGCTCGCGGGGACCCTACACGGTATTAGCCAGGTGTAACAGTTTCTTTGGCTCTTCAGTGTAGATAGCAACTTTTATCATACAGTAAAAACAAAACTGCTGGTCTCTTCATCTTTCCTTCAAAAACATCAGTCTTTGGTAACCAAACAAGAACCGAAAGTAGAAATATTAGATAGGCAGGTGGGCATTATCTTAGAATCTAAGAAAATTTTCACTTCTTGATGTCAACTGAAAGTATTTCCCTTCTAGAATTTTGTTTGGGTGGAGCCAGTTTGAAAATTATCTGTGAGGTTACACCAAATTTCGTCTACTGCAACGGGTTACTTCCAGGAATTTTATCATACGTGAAATCTTGATGTCTTCTCCATCAATCAGTATGATACGCTCTAGATAATGTGACCCCACGTAGCCGGCCGGGGTGGCCGAGCGGTTCTAGGCGCCACAGTCTGGAACCGCGAGACCGCTACGGTCACAGGTTCGAATCCTGCCTCGGGCATGGATGTGTGTGATGTCCTTAGGTTAGTTCTAGGGGACTGATGACCTCAGAAGTTAAAAGTCCCATAGTGCTCAGAGCCATTTTTGACCTCACGTAGTCAACAAGAATGATCTCGTATTTCTACGGCGAGAACAGCAATGGCTTCAGAAGGAAAGTTAGTAGCAGGAATATTCTAGCCCGATTCGTTTTCTTTGTACTCTTGACTGTCACTCACGGCACAGAGTTCTTCCATCGCAGGAAAATCATCTTCACTTTCTTCACAGATCATAGAAGATTCGCAACTTTCAGAGTCGCTACCATCCCTAGTTCGGTTTCCGTTTCTTCCTTGGAGATTCTTCTGGATCTCTTTTTATGGCCTAACCGTGGAAGTGAGGGCTTCATGGGGAGAACCCTAGGGGGTAATACCTTGTCCTGGGGGAACATTTACTTTCTTGCCCCTCTTGTTAGGCACCCCCACTGTGTCCTTCCTTGATAGTTTCCTTGAAAGATTGTCGCGTCGTAATTAAACTCTGTTTCGAAACTCCTGTTAATTTGCTAAACGTGTAGTCGCGACACAGGCTTATTGTTGTAGACTCAAAATTGTGCGCATCGGAACGCATCCTCGGAGCAGGAAAGAACCGCACCATATTGCCATTCCATTACCCCGAGGAACGGTGCACGAAGTCTCATAACCTGAGGCACTTTTCGAAGGCGCCGTCGCGGGGCAGTAGTGTTGCCTTGCCGGTGGCGGCCTGCCTTCTCCGCTACAAGACGCAGCCGTAAAGTGCCCTTGTTGCAGTAACGGAGCGCCCATTGTACGCGCACACATTGGCTACGCACGTCTACGCAGGCGTGTCGCGTTCCGCCTAGACACCGGAGAAATGTGCTTCTCTGCAGCACACAGAGCCCTCACACAGCGTGGCGCGCCACACCCCCTACTGAGAACAGGCGCAGCTCCTGACGCGGTGGGCAGCTTTGATGTCGCCGCGTCTATTACGCCGACCACAGCGCCGCTATGTTTCAGTTATGCCGTGGAAGCTGATGAGATGGGGTTGTCATATCCCAAAGCAGAAAAGTCGGACCCGCGCGTAATACAGACTGTCCAGGTTAAACATATAATAGTATACACCATGGGCGTACCCAGCGAGGGGCAGAGGGGGGGGGGGGGGGGGGGGGGACAGCTGCCCCCTCCTAGAAGATATTCGAACTCGTTCGCGCAGATCCGGGAGTAATTTTTTCGTCTTCGGGACGTTACTGTCGGCAGGGAAGTTTATATAAATAATAAATTTAGCGATAAGCAATCCGTTCTGCTATTCACAGGCATGTTACGTCGCCAAGGAACAGCGTATTCACTTGTTGGCAGTAAGGGATCATGACTATGTGAAGTTTCTAACGAACAATCCACCAGCCCAAAATGACAACGAATACTGGCGACGTTCGCTGGTAATGCCATTCATCGAATCATTCATGTCATCATTAAATATATGATTTTCACCAGAAAATACATCAGCTTTTGCTCTAAATAAGCTACATCCCTTGAGTATGAGCAATTCTAGTGTAACAGACTTCCTTAAAAGTGCAGAATTGTTTAAAACATTTTACGGATTGGATGATATTGCTGGAGAACTGGAACTATGGTACAATTTGTGGAGGAAAAAGAATATAACTGAAGCTAAATTAAAGGATATGGAAGTCGTTGACCTGTTTAACGGGACCAATATTTTTTCCCTAGCATGAAAAAAGCACTAAAAATGTTGAGCACTATTCCATGCACAACAGCGACTGTGGAACGATCCTTCAGCACACTTCGAAGAGTGAAGACGTGGCTCAGAAGCACTATTGGAGAAGAAAGGCTCACAGAATTGTGCCTGATGAGCGTACACCGCAATTATGTAAAAGAAAACTGCGAGATGTTAGAGAAGAAAGTAATTGAGAAATTTGCGGCAAATCCTAGAAGATTATTACTGAATTAGAAAGTTGTATTTTTAAACAAGAGCATTCTTAAATTTAAAATAATAAGAAGTGCTGTATGTTGTCTCGAGTCCTTGTTTCCTGAGACTAGTATGACGTGCCCCCCCCCCCCCCCCCCCCCCCCCCCTAGTTCAGATCCTGGGTACGCCCCTGGTATACACTGAAGCGCTAAAGAAACTGGTATAGGCATGTGTATTCAAATACGGAGATATGTAAACAGGCAGAATACGGCGCTGCGGTCGGCAACGCCTATATAAGACAAGTGTCTGGTGCAGTTGTTAGATCCGTCGCTGCTGCTACAGTGGGAGGTTATCAAGATTTAAGTGTGTTTGAACGTGGTGTTGTAGTCGGCGCACGAGCGATGGGACACAGCATCCCCGAGGTAGTGATGAAGTGGGTATTTTCCCGCACGACCATTTTGCGAGTGTACCGCGAATATCAGGAAAGCGGTAAGACATCAAATCTGCTACTTTGCTGCGGCCGGAAAAAGATCCTGGAAGAACGGGACCAACGACGACTAAAGAGAATCTTTCAACGTTACAGAAGTGCAACTCTTCGGCAAACTGGTGCAGATTTCAATGTTGGGCCATCAACAAGTGTCAGCATACGAACCAGTCAACCAAACATCATAGATTTCGGAACCGAAGACCCACTCGTATACTCTTGGTGACTGTGCCTTGCCTGGGCCCATCAAAACCAACACTGGACTGTTGATGACTGGAAACATGTTGCTTGGTAGGACGAATCTCGTTTAAAATTGTATCGAGTGGATGGACGTGTAAGGGTATGGAGACAACCTCATGAAATCATGGATCCGGCATGTCAGCTGGGAACTGTTCAAGCTGATAGAGGTTCTGTAAAACTACACACGAACAGCACTAATTCCTGTCTGAGAAAATAGCAACTCTAACCATTTTTATACTCTGAAACATGGCAAGCTGGGGTCTTTCCGTCTCCTCTTATTGTACCCCCACTGACAATCATTTTTTCCCAATTTGGAATTTAGTAATAGGCTACACTTCGAGTATGAGCATTGTATACCTAAGTTTGCTAAAAACCTTTCTACACCATGTTTCATACAAATTTGTCACTGCTATAATAATTTATTATCCACTTGAAACGTCCCCTTAGAAAAATTATACATGATTGTGCTTAAACTGATACACAATATTTTTAACGCAACGCAATCTGACTTTCAATAATCTCTACAAAAGAATGGCCCTGACTAACATTAACCTATACCTTTCACAAATCACTTACCTCACAAAAATCTTCGTTACTCGAACTACTGCAATACAGCGAGTGCCACTACTGCCAGCTAAATAAAAGATTCTAACTGCTGAAAGCACTAACTACTGATAGGCATAGTTAACAAATGAAAGATTTTGATAGAGAACAAACAATGTATTTACCTTAATAGTGTTCAAAAGTCATAATATATATATATATATATATATATATATATATATATATATATATATATATATATATATATATATATATATATATCAGTTCATGATATCCAGTCTTACAAATTTAAAAACTCCGCCATTACTCTCCCCACATCCACCACTGCTGGCAGCTCACCTCCAACTGTGCAACGCTACGTGCTGTTAATATCCAGCTGCCCAACACTACAATAGCCAACAACAATGCAAACCAGCCACAGACTGCACACAACACAGAGAGTGATTTTCATACAAAGCGCTACGTGGCATTACCAATAAGAAAACCTAAACAGCCTACTTACATAGCCCCCATGCTCCCCACAAAAAATTTAACAAATTGTTTTAGGCAGTGGTCAATGCAGATTTAAAATTTTTTTTCATAATTACAATAACAAAGAAATCAAATGCACACACTTATTGATACAATGTTGGTCAAAAGCTAAAATTTTCTCACAGTCCATAAAGACAGTCCTGATCATTCATCACAGTAAAACTGCAGTGTTTTTTTCTCAAAGTCTGAGCAGTAAAAGAGAATGCACACGGGCCGACCGCGGTGGTCTTGCGGTTCTAGGCGCGCAGTCCGGAACAGTGCGACTGCTACAGTCGCAGGTTCGAATCCTGCCTCGGGCATGGATGTGTGTGATGTCCTTAGGTCAGTTAGGTTTAAGTAGTTCTAAGTTCTAGGGGACTGATGACCACAGCAGTTGAGTCCCATAGTGCTCAGAGCCATTTTTTTTGAGAATGCACACGGAAGTAGTGGATTTCCATGCATTCTTGAAGAAGTAGCGTTGTCCTTCCAACGGAAAGACAGTGCTGACTCTTGACTTGCAGACAGGTAATGGGCCACAACAGAGCAAATCCACTCCAGAGTCAGTCGAAGTTTTGAAGAATATTGATAGGTAGGTCATCACAGAGCAGACCACTGTGGTCCTGGTAGAGATTACGGTATTAGTGGGTCACCTGAGGTGCAGACCCACTGCAGTCCTTGTAGAGATAATGGTACTGGTGGGCCATCAAAGATTCAGACCCACTGTAGTGCTTGAAGAGACAGCCAGCAGCCATCTGTTGCGACTGTGCAGGTGCACAATCAACATCAAAGAGTCTTGCGGACAATATAGCAAGTCCATAATCCACCACTTGTGCACAAACAAAGTTTTTTTTAAATTGTCCTTAGAACCAGCAATGCTGTTAACCAGTCCCTTTCTGAATTATTAACACACGTGGAAACACTATGAGTCCCTACTTCTCACATATTGTCCATATACTATGACCAACAGAAACACGTGCAGTGAAATGTAACTTACAAGTTACTTAATTTGATGAACTGGTGTCAATTACAATTTTATAACCTAAGAATACAATAACAAAGGTACAAAATACATCATTAAAGAACATAACAATACAGAGAACATTTGTAGTAATAGGGGCTTTACAAAAGAATAGAAATAAACATATACATCAGTGTTACAGGAATTATGACATAAGTAAATACATAAAAGGTCTGAATAACTTTCGAAACATCAACTTCACACATGAGAATTAAAACAAAACAGAACAAATAATGTCTAAACATCTTTACAAAGTAAATAACATAGTATTAGAAAAATTCTACAACATAACTCTCATCAGCTAAACACATAAAGACAGAAAAAACACAAACACACAAGAGTACACAAAAACATAGTGGGATAACACAAGGAAAGGACAGGGTTTGTTTTACTGCAGTATTTTGCAAAGAAAACTTTCTTTACTTCTCGGAGATCTCCCTCCGTTTTTCATTATTTCCAAAAAGTCCTATCTAAGCCTGCTTTCTGTATTCTGTTCACATCCTCTTTCAAAAATAGTTTTTGTCCACTGTTCACTACTTATTTGGCCAAACCATTTTCTTATAGCTTCTCAATGCATTTCTTCCAATTCATCATAGTTAGTTTCTTATATAGTCTACCCCCTCTTAAGCTAACTTAAATCTACTTAGCTCAGATATATATACCAAGGGACGAGGCAATGCAGCAGCACATAACAAATTAACACAAACAGCAATGACAAAAAAATGGAAATTGGCAAAGCAATTGCAATATTACAATTAATATAAGGCAATGTGCAGCAAACAAGAAAAATAAATCAGTAGTAAACTGGCTTAGGAGAGTAACACAAATTAAAATTCAGTAGCGCTATGCCTGGCAAACAGCAGCAGCAAATGCTTATACCTAAACATGACAAAGCTCAAGCAGAAAAAATATTACACTAAAGACAACAATGCAGATAAGGGAAATGCCTATTCACATCTTAATGTCTATGTAATTAAAGTGATGCACCACAACTTATTCTACAAAATAAATTACCAAGCGCTTGAAAAGAAAATTCTGTATGCAATTCCTGTGAAGGGAAATGTCTTTTTGTGCTCCTTCGTTTTTTTTTAAAGTACATCATAAAGTTATTATTTACTGGATCTGTAGGCATAAAATATTTATATCAGTACATCTATAAAATTTTATTTTAATCAATGCTGCAGTGCAACTAGAAACTAGATGTTAAACAAAATAGGCAAAGCAAGGCGTGAAATGTCATTCACTAGCCATATGGCATTTCATAATGCAGTACACAATCTTTCAACTAGCAAGACAATAGATGTGAAATGTTTCTCATCATTTCATTTCAGTAAATATCATAAGTTAAGAGCTCCACAGTGTAATCATATGTTTTCAAGTTTGAGCGTGTCGTATTTGCAATGCTTTCTACAAAGAAATGTCAATAGCGAGGATAATGGCCCTTTTTTTTCCACCTGTGCCTCTGAAATGCACACACTAATGGCTTTTTTCCAGGCGACTGTCGCGCAGCTGGGTGCCCACAACGCATTATGTGAAGGTGGTCACTTAACTTTCTTACCGAAATATTTACGACACCAGTTTGCACTATAGTGACAGTCTCATATAAAAAATTTTCACAGGTCGAGAATTTGCGTTGCAAATGTGTAGAAACTAAATCCTATGAATATAACAGTGTCCAAAAAATTTTTGCCGGCATTGTGATACACTCACGCATTTACACACATTTCATAGCTCTTAAAGTACGATTCTTGGTTTCCAATATCCGTTTTCACAGACCAGAGTCCCTAACCACTACTCATTATTCCTTACCTTATTACACATATACATATTCGTTGACACTTCTTCAATATTTCATCATAATAAATACATAGCATAATCAAATTCCTCATATAGCATCAGCTTATTGATCATAAACATATCTCAACAGCATAATATACATTGTCGTCATAATAATAACATCATAAAAAATTAGCCAAATCTCAAAAATGTCGTAGCTTTCTGCAATAATTTCAAAACCTAAAAAAATTCTCTGCTCATTTCAATAGTGTAATCTACCTCAATCGTACTTTAAAAACGTGATCCCATACCAAACATATCATTCAAAGCTCTCATAATATCACAATGGTTCCAAAAAAATATGAAGAGTTCACATCTTGGACCTACTGATAACAAACAGACCCGAACTTTTCGACTCTGTATGTACAGAACAGGGAATCAGTGATCATAAGGCCGTTGCAGCATCCCTGAATATGGAAGTTAATAGGAATATAAAAAAAGGGAGGAAGGTTTATCTGTTTAGCAAGAGTAATAGAAGACAGATTTCAGACTACCTAACAGATCAAAACGAAAATTTCTGTTCCGACACTGACAATGTTCAGTGTTTATGGAAAAAGTTCAAGGCAATCGTAAAATGCGTTTTAGACAGGTACGTGCCGAGTAAAACTGTGAGGGACGGGAAAAACCCACCGTGGTACAACAACAAAGTTAGGAAACTACTGCGAAAGCAAAGAGAGCTCCACTCCAAGTTTAAACGCAGCCAAAACCTCTCAGACAAACAGAAGCTAAACGATGTCAAAGTTAGCGTAAGGAGGGCTATGCGTGAAGCGTTCATTGAATATGAAAGTGAAATTCTATGTACCGACTTGACAGAAAATCCTAGGAAGTTCTGGTCTTATGTTAAATCAGTAAGTGGCTCGAAACAGCATATCCAGACACTCTGGGATGATGATGGCATTGAAACAGAGGATGACACGCATAAAGCTGAAATACTAAACACCTTTTTCCAAAGCTGTTTCACAGAGGAAGACCGCACTGCAGTTCCTTCTCTAAATCCTCGCACAAACGAAAAAATGGCTGACATCGAAATAAGTGTCCAAGGAATAGAGAAGCAACTGGAATCACTCAATAGAGGAAAGTCCACTGGACCTGACGGGATACCAATTCGATTCTACACAGAGTACGCGAAAGAACTTGCCCCCCTTCTAACAGCCGTGTGCCGCAAGTCTCTAGAGGAACGGAGGGTTCCAAATGATTGGAAAAGAGCACAGATAGTCCCAGTCTTCAAGAAGGGTCGTCGAGCAGATGCGCAAAACTATAGACCTATATCTCTTACGTCGATCTCTTGTAGAATTTTAGAACATGTTTTTTGCTCGCGTATCATGTCATTTCTGGAAACCCAGAATCTACTATGTAGGAATCAACATGGATTCCGGAAACAGCGATCGTGTGAGACCCAACTCGCCTTATTTCTTCATGAGACCCAGAAAATATTAGATACAGGCTCCCAGGTAGATGCTATTTTCCTTGACTTCCGGAAGGCGTTCGATACAGTTCCGCACTGTCGCCTGATAAACAAAGTAAGAGCCTACGGAATATCAGACCAGCTGTGTGGCTGGATTGAAGAGTTTTTAGCAAACAGAACACAGCATGTTGTTATCAATGGAGAGACGTCTACAGACGTTAAAGTAACCTCTGGCGTGCCACAAGGGAGTGTTATGGGACCATTGCTTTTCACAATATATATAATTGACTTAGTAGATAGTGTCGGAAGTTCCATGCAGCTTTTCGCGGATGATGCTGTAGTATACGGAGAAGTTGCAGCATTAGAAAATTGTAGCGAAATGCAGGAAGATCTGCAGTGGATAGGCACTTGGTGCAGGGAGTGGCAACTGACCCTTAACATAGACAAATGTAATGTATTGCGAATACATAGAAAGAAGGATCCTTTATTGTATGATTATATGATAGCGGAACAAACACTGGTAGCAGTTACTTCTGTAAAATATCTGGGAGTATGCGTGCGGAACGATTTGAAGTGGAATGATCATATAAAATTAATTGTTGAGATTCATTGGGAGAGTGCTTAGAAAATGTAGTCCATCAACAAAGGAGGTGGCTTACAAAACACTCGTTCGACCTATACTTGAGTATTGCTCATCAGTGTGGGATCCGTACCAGATCGGTCTGACGGAGGAGATAGAGAAGATCCAACGAAGAGCGGCGCGTTTCGTCACAGGGTTATTTGGTAACCGTGATAGCGTTACGGAGATGTTTAATAAACTCCAAGTGGCAGACTCTGCAAGAGAGGCGCTCTGCATCGCGGTGTAGCTTGCTCGCCAGGTTTCGAGAGGGTGCGTTTCTGGATGAGGTATCGAATATATTGCTTCCCCCTACTTATACCTACCGAGGAGATCACGAATGTAAAATTAGAGAGATTAGAGCGCGCACGGAGGCTTTCAAACAGTCGTTCTTCCCGCGAACCATACGCAGCTGGAACAGGAAAGGGAGGTAATGACAGTGGCACGTAAAGTGCCCTCCGCCACACACCGTTGGGTGGCTTGCGGAGTATCAATGTAGATGTAGATGTAAAGTACAGACAAAATACAATTTCATAAGTGTGAAATTATCCAACTGTGTAATTATGTAAACATGTGTCACTGATGTAGTAAAAAAAATGTTTGTCTCTCTCAGTTAAATGATCAGATAGCTGTGTAATTATGTGTTAGAGAAATATGGTACCGATGTGTAAAGTTGTGTAAGTAAATATCATATTAGTTAGGGCTCCTTGTGCTTGCCAAACACATGATACACAAAGTAAGCGTGTACCCCCTGACGATTAATGTAATTATACCCTCAGGTGTTACAGATTACAGCAATGAAATGAAATGTATCACGGAAAACTTTCTTTGTAATTCAAAAATCTCGAAAAACAAATGGTTAAGTACAAAATTAATCACTCAAATGCATGTCCTGTAGCGCTAAATGTGCGTCTTGCTGTAAGATAATTCTGTGGAAGTGTCGTAGTTATCGTCCTCTGCAAGCAAAGTTCTGCTGAAGTCAATGTACTTACCTCATCACAAACGAAAGTGAAATGCTTTGCGTATAGATATCGTAGTTATTACATACCTTACCGTGATCAAGAAAGTACTATAATGTAACGTATTGTTGTGCTACAAAAAAGTCTGTCTCATTGTAGCTATACCACAAAGGTTACTACTAAAACATGTTTTACTTTCCAGAATAATACAGAAAAACTGTGCAGATATAAAACAGAAACACCGCAAAAAGCAACATTGTAAATTGACACTCATTAGTAGCATCGTGGTAAAATCGTGTAGGTGTCACATAAACTAACCACTGTGTCATCTGGTATCTCACAGAAAGTACTTTAAATCCAGAATGTATTTTCAAGTAAACCAAAATGTTGCATTAAAATCTCATTAGCAGTACCAATATATGTTCTAAGTATGTAAGCCTTATAGTCGTTATGTAATCGTGCAACAAACAAGCAAGAATGTACACACACAATAACACTGTGACATCTGTTCACTATAACAATGCATTCGTAATTACTGTCTAAATATGTTACTTAGGTTATAGACTGGATAGTTTATTTTAAAACATAGTTGCATGTTAACAGATTCTAAGTGTGACAAATTGTACTAGTAGTGTGAAGTGAAAAGTTTTATGGCAAAGACTAAGTTAAAAAGCAGATTATCTTTCAATAAACGGTTTTACATGTGAAATGTGATGCAAGCCTTTACTCTTCCTACTATGCAGAGCTCCAGCTTCAACGGAATTATCATGTGGTATATGGTACATCGGTAAAGAATGCTCAAATTTTTCTCAAGGTTAGCGTCTATGTTATTTTTCTCAGCCAGCCGGCGCACGTGGCTGCCTGCGGTGCGAGTCATTGTCTGCTATCTCTTTGTTGGCATGCGTCGTTATTGGCATTAAGGAGACCTAACTTCTGCAAATTCATCTTGCCGAGAGGGCCCAGCCCTGTTTGAATCCCGCCAGTTCTGATGAAATTCAGGTCTGTCGTTATGATTATATCGTCTGTCATCATGTCGGTAGTTCCTGTAGTTTCTTTCTTGTCGGTTAAGTGGTGGAGAATTTCTCCCTGCATTATCACTGCACAGTGGACAGTTGCGTCTGAAGTTATTCTGTCTTCCGTGATAATAATTATTTTGGTTCCCATATTGTCTGTTTCTATGATTGTCTCTGTCATATTCATTACTACGAAAATGCGATCTTTCTCTGTAACTATTACTAATCTGCAAACGGTTGTCATACGGGTGGTGTCTGTTTTGGTCACGATTTACGTTGTAAGAATAGCCCTGTCGTGTCCAGTTATTATTTCTTTCATCGCGGAATTGTGACGGATGTGACCCGTAAATGTTGTGCTCCTGTTTTCGCGTTCTGCGGTTGTCAGTGTCAATTTCCAGTTCTTGTAAGAGTCCCTGAAAAGCTTCAATGTCATCTTTGCAACGTCCTGCCAAAATAATATGCCGTAAATGTTCAGGTAATTTGTTTAAGCAAACGCGGATGAGATCTGAGGGGCTGTAAGGGTTTGATAGGTACTGATTCTTGTGGAACATGTCTTCAAAATATTTCACAAGACTGGAAAATTCAGATTGTTCGAAATGTTTCATCATGATGATACTATGTTTTACTCGGTCTTGTGTAGCTTGAGACCAATATGCTGAGAGGAAGGCATGGTAAAATTTTCCTTCACTGTGACAATCGTGAATAACCGATTGCATTCTTACATCTGATTCATTCTCTAAGTAGCCACACATAAATTCTAACCTGTGCTCCAGTGACCAGTTGGGAGGAAAACAATGAGAGAATTGATTAAGCCACGCTTGTGGATGAATGTCGTTGCCAGAATTCTTGAATGTTTTGAATTTACGTGTAGTAATAAACAGCTTACAGTCAAAATCATCATGTCGGCGAGTCGCATGTCGGTCATTGTTAAGTCGTTGCGACGGTTCCATCTCAAAATTCGGTGAACCTTGCCACTTTCTTTCATAATGTCCGAAGTGCCCTGTGTTATTATTTTGTGGCTTTTCCGTATTTCTATGTCCCTCTTCCCGTATTGGGGCGCGAGTGTCCTCTGAAATATGTAATTCTTGTATTACCTGTGTCAACTGATCTTGTACTTCCCGGATTTCTCTTTGGTGTTGCGTGTTAATTTGATTCTGATTTTGTTTGAATTTCCTAATTTGTTCGTACTCTTCTGTGTCAGTGAAGGCTACAGGTCTTGTGTCATTTAGATCGTCATCCACCTTTGTAGATAAGTTAGTGCACTGATCCGAAAGTTCGGCTACTTTCTCCTATAGTGAACTTATTTCCTCAGTGTGTTTTTCTGAACCAAGTTTCAGAGTGTCCATTTGTGTTGAAATCGTATTTACTGGGTCCTTTAAGTTTTCCTGAGTTTTTGCAATTTGCGTAACCGAATCGGTAGATGCAACTGAGTCAATCTTAGTTTGCAAGGTCTCATGATTTTCATGAACAATAGTTTGCAGTTCTTTTATGGCTGCTTCGTGATTCTGTAATGTATTTTCATGCCGCGAAAAAATAGGTTGGAAATGCTCACAAATTTGTGTTTTTACGTCATTACAGAATTTTTGACATTTCGATTCGATATTATGTAACTCAGTAGTTAAATCTTCACGTGTTTGTTGAAGTGTTTCTTTAATTTGTTTCTGATTTTCTTCCATTTATTGCTGTGTTTGTCTCTGATTTTGTTTCATTTGTTGCATTAATTGCAATAATAGTGTATTAGTGTCTGGAATCTGTTCCTCTATGCTTTTCGGCAGTGGATTTGCACCGGCAAAAAAAAATGGTTCAAATGGCTCTGAGCACTATGGGACTCAACATCTTAGGTCATCAGTCCCCTAGAACTTAGAACTACTTAAACCTAACTATCCTAAGGACATCACACACACACCCATGCCCGAGGCAGGATTCGAACCTGCGACCGTAGCAGTCCCGCGGTTCCGGACTGCAGCGCCAGAACCGCTAGACCACCGCGGCCGGCTTGCACCGGCAACATTCACATTTTGACGAGCAGAAAATGTGTCTTGACTTATTTGAGAAAACGGTGAGGACGCAAAACCTGAATCTACAGTATTTGCAAGATTGTGTCCTGTCATTTCGGATTCCTGAGGCAAACTGTTGCCGACCGATCGATCGATAATGCTTCCCTGTTCACTAATTGTTTCACTGTCTACACCATTATTTGCCGGCCGCTCCATTTCCTTATGCACAGTTACCAAATTACTAGTTTGAACATTAGTTAATTCATTACACGGTGGCACTAACACACTGCTTTCGTCTTCCCTGTCATTTCTCAGTTTACTTTGGAGCCTAGTATTACGTTTTTCACACGCCATTATTGTCACAATATTTCACACGACAACACAGAAAAGCACAATTTGAAGAGCAATATAAGAAAACACATTAACATAGCACTGAAAATAATATCTAGTTAATTGCAAGCGCAGCAGCGAAATACTTGGTGCAAATCTACATGCATGTCACAAGTGTTTTACTGACAAAATTGAAAAACTACAACTACAATGGAAATTCTCTCTATAATTACGCGCTAGCAATAAACAATAGCTACACTAATTACACAAACTACAAGAAAAAATCAGAAGATTCCAGTGAGGTATCCTCGGCTAAGGGTCGACATATGAAACGTCCGCTTAGAAAAATTATACATGATTGTGCTTAAACTGACACACAATATTTTTAGCGCAACGCAATCTGACTTTCAATAATCCTTACAAAAGAATGGCCCTGACTGACATTAACCTATATCTTTCACAAATCACTTACCTCACAAAAATCTTCGTTACTCGAACTACTGCAATACAGCGAGCGCCACTACTGCCAGCTAAATAAAAGATTCTAACTACTGAAGGCACTAACTACTGATAGGCATAGTTAGCAAATGAAAGATTTTGATAGAGAACAAACAATGTATTTACCTTAATAGTGTTCAAAAGTCATAATATATATATATATGAGTTCATGATATCCAGTCTTACAAATTTCAAAACTCCGCCATTACTCTCCCCACATCCACCACTGCTGGCGGCTCACCTCCAACTGCGCAACGCTACCCGCTGTTAACATCCAGCTGCCCAACACTACAATAGCCAACAACAATGCAAACCAGCCACAGACTGCACACAGCACAGCCAGTGATTTTCATACAGAGCGCTACGTGGCGTTACCAATAAGAAATCCTAAACAGCCTGCTTACACACTGACTGCAGAAGTATAGTTACTTTTACTGTGAACACTATTAATACAAAATAATGAGTAATTGTACTTATCGTTACGATGTGTAAGGTTGAAGTTTCGCTGAGCTAGTCGGTCATATTAGACATGATAACACCACTCATTGCAAAACTAACATTTGACAGAAACATGCTTTAATTTTCTTAAAACTGATTAAGGGAAGACATAACTGCAATGAAGTTCTCGAAACACCTTAAGCCGCTGCTGTCTTTTATGTCAGTACGCCTGTTATATTCCCAAACGGTTCAAATGGCTCTGAGCACTATGGGACTTAACTTCTAAGGTCATCTGTCCCCTAGAACTTAGAACTACTTAAACCTAACTAACCTAAGGACATCACACACATCTATGCCCGAGGCAGGATTCGAACCTGCGACCGTAGCGGTCTGTTATATTCCCAAGTTCAACAATACTCTTTTGTTGATCTAATTTTTATAAACTTAGTGACATCCTTCAGTAAGTGATTAAGCCATTAATTAAAATTTGCATAGAGTTGCGTCGATGATTACAAATCTGAAGATGGATCCTGCACTTGTAAAGTCTTTTTCCCAACAGGGATGCACAAAATTTTTTCTGTGATCTTTTGCATTTTCCTAAACATCTACACATTTTATTAACCAGATCACTGTTGTAACTTACAGCCTATCCAAATTAGCAAAACTTGACGCAGCCGATTTTCAGATGGTTATGAAGTAGGTTGGTGCATAAATTCGTTGCGTTTTTCAAAATGGTTCAAATGGCTCTGAGCACTATGGGACTTAACTTCTGAGGTCATCAGTCCCCTAGAACTTACAACTACTTAAACCTAACTAACCTAAGGACATCACACACATCCACGCCCGAGGCAGGATTCGAACCTGCGACCGTAGCGGTCGCGCGGTTCCAGACTGTAGCGCCTAGAGCCGCTCAGCCACTCCGGCCGGCTGTTGCGTTTTTATTTGGCATGTTGGTATCCCGGCTGCTATGGGTTTATTTATTCTCAAACTTTGTTTGTAGTTCGTTGTTGCTATTTGAGTTCACATATTCTCATTTTGTCACTTGGCTGTGGTGACTGGAGTTGGAGACGCTAGAGAACGGAGTGCCCATTGGAGAATCCGGAACATTTCCGACATATTCTTCTGTCTGAGTTCAATAGAGAGGTGACGGCAGCGGAGGCAGCCAGAAACATTCGCGACTTATGTTGGGATAATGCCATTGGACAGGGCACGGTAAGAAAATGGTTTTCTCATTTCAAGTAGGATTGTTTTTTGATATTAGTGACTCTCCAAGTTCAGAAAGAGCTTTGGAGTTTGGTGAAGTCGTTTAAACACATTAATCCACAATGATCCACGTCAGCGTTGCTATTCGGGAACTGGAAAATGTGATGTAATGATCACTCCACCATCGTGTGACATTTGTATACAATGGGGAAGGTTAAAAAATTGGGTGTATGGGTACTGTATGCTCTAAGCCAAAATCACAAAAATCAGCGGGTGGCCATATCTGCAGTGCAGTTCTGCTTGCTCGTCATCAAATAGCTCGTTAACAACACCGACCATTCCTAAAATGCATCGTTATTGGTGACGAATAATGGCGTCTTTATGCTAGCGTAGGGGAAAGAAAGGAATGGTTGAGCTCAAACAAAGCACCAACTCCCCGCACAAAGATTTACGGGCATCTACAAAAAATGTTATATATCTGATGGAATAGCAACAGTGTGGTGTACTACGAATTGCTTCTCTCAGGTGTAACCATCACTACTGACATTTCTTATCGACAACTGAGATGTCTTGCAGACGCAGCCCTAGAACAACGACCAGGTAGAGTTTGTGGAATGATGCTACTCCACCATAACGCCCGCCACATTCTGCAAGATTACTAAAGAACAATATAGAGGAGTTGGTTTGGGATGTCATACCGCACCCACCTCGTTCACCTTATCTTGCGTGCTCAGATTTTCACCTTTTCCGGTGTCTATCGACCAGCTTTCAAGGAAGTTCCTTTCCGGTTGAAAATGCGCTCCCAACGTGACTCGACGAGTTCTACGCCTCAAAACTACGTGATTTCTACAGTAGCGGAATCGAAAAGTTAGCCAATCGTTGGCAGACTGTTGAAAATAGTGAAGGAGAACATATTATTGATGACTAAAGTCTCTGTTACGTTTATCTGTTGTACTTATGGAAAATGCTACGAAATTATGCACCAACCCAATAGTTTCCAAAATCACAATATGTTCATACACTAGTATATATTGCATATCCCACTCCGAAATAGTCAGTTTGTGGCCATCAAGCAATCTCTGTATAAACGATATGCAATTTCGTATGTCGTATCTTTGTGAGCCGGCTGGTGTGGCCGTGCGGTTTAGACGCTTCAGTCTGGAACCGCGTGACCGCTACGGTCGCAGGTTCGAATCCTGCCTCGGGCATGGATGTGTGTGATGTCCTTAGGTTAGTTAGGTTTAATTAGTTCTAAGTTCTGGGCGACTGATGACCTCAGAAGTTAAGTCGCATAGTTCTCAGAACCATTTTTATCTTTGTGAATCTCTTTAGTAAAAGTTTAGTTCACACCTAAACACCGATCGCGCAGTACTTCAAAGTTACGGTCTGTATGCATTGTATTAACTGCTCGGCGTCAACGATAAACATTTCAGTGCATTATCATCCGCTGTCGCATAAAATGCTGTGTCCACTATGTGTGTAATGCGGTAGCAACCTGAGAATGTTTTTCTGTTAGACTTCAAACATCAAAGTGGACTGTATCTGCCACTGGCGATCGCGCAGTACTTCAAAGTTGCTGTCTGTATGCATTGTATTAACTGCTCGGCGATAACGAGAAACATTTCAGTGTATTATCATCCGCTGTCGCATAAAATGCTGTGTCCACTATGTGTGTAATGCTGTAGCAACCTGAGAATGTTTTTCTTTTAGACTTCAAACATCAAAGTGGACTGTATCTGCCACTGGCAAACTGTTTCGTAGGACTGTGACTGTGTCTACTTGCAAACAACCATTTTACTGGAAAACTGGAACTGGTAATTATACCGTTTGTAGTGATAACAGATGCGGTAAAAGCCGCAGTAATTAAAAGTGTGTCGTGAACATTACTGGAGGCTTTCCCGCAACAAGAGTTTTACGGTAATTCAACGACTTTTCTACCATGAGACTCCGAGGGCAGAATAAAAGTTTGCAGGTACTTCACTTTCCAACCCGCCGATGTTTTTTTGTGTGTCTCAGATTACAATGACATCCAACCATGTCTTCTGGATGCTACACTCTTTTTTTCAGGCAGTGTAGGTCGACTTTCGTACCTCAGGCACGCGTCAGCTCGGCATTACGGATGGCACTGGTGTGTTCTCATTATTCACAATGCTGCACTACCCGTATGGAGCGATTACATAGGTGTGATCAGCCCTGGTAACCACGTATGTTAGCGCGACCACTTCCCAAACGGAGAGGTACGTCAAACCTGGCTCGAATCCACCTGGCAGGTCAACAACGAGGAATCGGTGTGTCAGCCAGACTGGAAGTGGTTTTCAGATGCTTTCCCACTATGTGAATAATACTTATATGGATATGGTGTCTGTTCTTTCGGACATAGTTCTGGCAATACCGGCCATGACCTTCCTCTTCTGTGTGGATGTACACATATTACTCGAACTCTTACGGGACTTGGTAAGAATGTCTTCCAAAAGTAATGAGTGTGTTGGGTAGGGACACTACGAATGTAGTGTGTGGGCATATAAGGTGAGAATGTGGGTCTCGCGGGAGGCTTGTGAGAGATAGTTCCTGCAGTCGCACTATGCTCTGTGCCCTCGGTGGCTCAGATGGACAGAGCGTCTGCCTTGTAAGCAGGAGATCCCAGGTTCGAGTCCCGGTCGGGGCACACATTTTCACCTGTCCCCGTTGATATATATCAACGCCCGTCAGCAGCTGATGGTGTTAATAAATAATTCTAATTAGATGAATAATAGGCTGGTTCGCATGTTCCGTCTCAGATACACGCTACGCACACATTTAGAACACTTTCTCCCACTTGCACACAGAGTATACTCTATAAGCAGCCAGACTGGGATACACTGCTACTGTGGGTTTGGTTGTTTGGGGGAAGAGACCAAACAGCTAGGTCATCGGTCTCATCGGATTAGGGAAGGACGGGGAAGAAAGTCGGCTGTGCCCTTTCAAAGGAACCATCCCGGCATTTGCCTGGAGCGATTTAGGGAAATCACGGAAAACCTAAATCAGGATGGCCGGACGCGGGACTGAACCGTAGTCCTCCCGAACGCGACACTGCTACTGTGCTGGAAGATAGATTGAAGACTGATGACCTTCGCTGTATGGTCTTCTTGAACACAAAACCAGCTCTTGGCTGTGACTGGAGTTAACAGCAGTAAATTACCCGCGTCAGTCAATCTTTTTTGTTTCATCTCACGACGCGTTTCGAGAGTTTACATTTTCATCTTCAGGTATAACAATGACATTGTGTTACATATTTGCTATCAGGATAAAGCCAGTTGTTCCATTTTGCTACAAAAACGTGGAACAGCAACTTCTTAGAGTAATATAGCACCAAAATTGTAAATTCTAGACGGTGGTAGACTAATTTACAATCTGTTCCAGTGCACAAAACCCTGCTGTTCGTCATAAATTTAATCTTTCCACAGAATACGAACGAATAAAATAAACAAACCAAAGATTATAACGATGCAAAGATATAGTGTCTTGCCTCAGAGATCATTCATTCTATATTTGGGAAGGTGCTCGAGATGCGGTGCGATTACATTGACGCCGTGTAATACGGTGAACGTCTTGTAATGTTATGTGTGCCTCACTGCTTTTTTTAAACTAATTTGTGCCTGATTTTATTCTGAGAAGCTCAGTAATGTCTGTAAATACCGAAAATGAAAATGTGATTTAAAAAGTACTTGAAGTGAAGTGAAGCGCAGCTGGACAGCAACAAACTCTTTAGCGCGCAATCCCCGCAACGACAGTATTAGAGAACCTTTGAGTATGGACTCTAAAAAAAACAACTGATTTTATTAAAAAAAGACTGTTAATCTGTATCTTGTGGAAAGAGGACGTGTTGCTAGGCCGTCGCTCAGAACGTATTGTTATATTTAATGAAAACTGATATTCTAATGATAAAACCGAGTGAAGTATGTGTAAGAGTTGCCAAACATTTATTTGTACAAAATTTTTGGAAGCGAAGACTAGAAATATCTCGTTTTTGGAAAAGGAGCGGAACTTTATTGTCGTTGCCATCTATCAATCGACAGAATTGTAAGTGTACAAAGCTCACTAAAATACAGGAAAAGAAATGCATTCTCTATAGTTTTCATTCAATAAGTAACAACCTCTCATAATTTCTTAATTACGGTAATTGGGTTATGTTCTTGTACAATAGCATGGTGCTGAACTCCACTGACCAATTTTGATGTAGCAGGACGTGTAGTTTGAAGGAAGTTTGTGTGCCAAGCAATCTCTTTTTCTCACGAAAAGCAGATTGCTGTTTGATCTTACTTACAACAGTGGTCCCTTAGGTATGAAAGGCTACGAAAACTTGGGCTCAAAGCTATCCGCAATACGGCCAAGTAACTAACAGAGTCGTATTTTAAACCATAAAGAACAATAACTTCCTCCAAATTGCAATACGTCAACAACTGGTGCAGAAGGAGTCAGCAACCAAAATTCAGGTACCAGTTACGACTTAAAGTAGAAATCTCAATCAAAGATCAATCTCTCTCTCTCTCCAAACGCATACACTCCTGGAAATGGAAAAAAGAACACATTGACACCGGTGTGTCAGACCCACCATGCTTGCTCCGGACACTGCGAGAGGGCTGTACAAGCAATGATCACACGCACGGCACAGCGGACACACCAGGAACCGCGGTGTTGGCCGTCGAATGGCGCTAGCTGCGCAGCATTTGTGCACCGCCGCCGTCAGTGTCAGCCAGTTTGCCGTGGCATACGGAGCTCCATCGCAGTCTTTAACACTGGTAGCATGCCGCGACAGCGTGGACGTGAACCGTATGTGCAGTTGACGGACTTTGAGCGAGGGCGTATAGTGGGCATGCGGGAGGCCGGGTGGACGTACCGCCGAATTGCTCAACACGTGGGGCGTGAGGTCTCCACAGTACATCGATGTTGTCGCCAGTGGTCGGCGGAAGGTGCACGTGCCCGTCGACCTGGGACCGGACCGCAGCGACGCACGGATGCACGCCAAGACCGTAGGATCCTACGCAGTGCCGTATGGGACCGCACCGCCACTTCCCAGCAAATTAGGGACACTGTTGCTCCTGGGGTATCGGCGAGGACCATTCGCAACCGTCTCCATGAAGCTGGGCTACGGTCCCGCACACCGTTAGGCCGTCTTCCGCTCACGCCCCAACATCGTGCAGCCCGCCTCCAGTGGTGTCGCGACAGGCGTGAATGGAGGGACGAATGGAGACGTGTCGTCTTCAGCGATGAGAGTCGCTTCTGCCTTGGTGCCAATGATGGTCGTATGCGTGTTTGGCGCCGTGCAGGTGAGCGCCACAGTCAGGACTGCATACGACCGAGGCACACAGGGCCAACACCCGGCATCATGGTGTGGGGACCGATCTCCTACACTGGCCGTACACCACTGGTGATCGTCGAGGGGACACTGAATAGTGCACGGTACATCCAAACCGTCATCGAACCCATCGTTCTACCATTCCTAGACCGGCAAGGGAACTTGCTTTTCCAACAGGACAATGCACGTCCGCATGTATCCCGTGCCACCCAACGTGCTCTAGAAGGTGTAAGTCAACTACCCTGGCCAGCAAGATCTCCGGATCTGTCCCCCATTGAGCATGTTTGGGACTGGATTAAGCGTCGTCTCACGCGGTCTGCACGTCCAGCACGAACGCTGGTCCAACTGAGGCGCCAGGTGGAAACGGCATGGCAAGCCGTTCCACAGGACTACATCCAGCATCTCTACGATCGTCTCCATGGGAGGATAGCAGCCTGCATTGCTGCGAAAGGTGGATATACACTGTACTAGTGCTGACATTGTGCATGCTCTGTTGCCTGTGTCTATGTGCCTGTGGTTCTGTCAGTGTGATCATGTGATGTATCTGACCCCGACATTGTGCATGCTCTGTTGCCTGTGTCTATGTGCCTGTGGTTCTGTCAGTGTGATCATGTGATGTAACTGACCCCAGGAATGTGTCAATAAAGTTTCCCCTTCCTGGGACAATGAATTCACTGTGTTCTTATTTCAATTTCCAGGAGTGTATATAAATATTCATAATAGTATTAAAAAAAAGGTCATTTTAGAGTCTGTCGGTGAAGTCTGGTATGAATCGTAACAGCGCTGCCAATACTTTTTATCCAACCTAAGTAAATACGTACAGGGCTATTACAAATGATTGAAGCGATTTCATAAATTCACTGTAGCTCCATTCATTGACATATGGTCACGACACACTACAGATACGTAGAAAAACTCATAAAGTTTTGTTCGGCTGAAGCCGCACTTCAGGTTTCTGCCGCCAGAGCGCTCGAGAGCGCAGTGAGACAAAATGGCGACAGGAGCCGCGAAAGCGTATGTCGTGCTTGAAATGCACTCACATCAGTCAGTCATAACAGTGCAACGACACTTCAGGACGAAGTTCAACAAAGATCCACCAACTGCTAACTCCTTTCGGCGATGATATGCGCAGTTTAAAGCTTCTGGATGCCTCTGTAAAGGGAAATCAACGGGTCGGCCTGCAGTGAGCGAAGAAACGGTTGAACGCGTGCGGGCAAGTTTCACGCATAGTGATGTGAAAGATTCAGTGTTTAAACCTCCTCTACCAAGAAACGTGTCAGAACTGCGAGCTCGCATCAACAATGCTTTCGAACTCATTGATGGGGACATGCTGCGCCGAGTGTGGGAGGAACTTGATTATCGGCTTGATGTCTGCCGAATCACTAAAGGGGCACATATCGAACATTTGTGAATGCCTAAAAAAACTTTTTGAGTTTTTGTATGTGAAAATATCTCAAATAATAAAGTTATTGTAGAGCTGTGAAATCGCTTCAATCATTTGTAATAACCCTGTCCACAATGCAAGTCAGTGATGATCTCTGAGGGAAGGCACTATATCTTCACATACTTATAATCTTAGTTTTTATTTTATTGGGTCGTGTTCCGTGGAAAAAATTTGATTAAAAATGTATGTCTATGACGAGCTGCAGAGTTCTGTACTCTGGAACAGATTGTGGATAATTCTATCACCGTTTGAAATTTACAATCTTAGTGGTTCAAATGGCTCTGAGCACTATGCGGCTTAACTTATGAGGTCATGAGTCCCCTAGACTTAGACCTACTTAAACCTAACTAACCTAAGGACGTCACACACATCCATGCCCGAGGCAGGATTCGTACCTGCGGCCGTAGCAGCCGCGTGGTTCCGGACTGAAGCGCCTAGAATCACTCGGCCACCCCGGCCGGCGGTTAACAACAGTAACTGCAAAAGTGCCTGGGTGACACACGCCTAGTGATGCCGTCAATAGATGCACGACCGCAGTAAGTGGGCAGTTGACCGAGGCGAGCTCAATAAGCGGGATGGCAAGCTGCGAGTGGTGGCTTGTGGTGGGCTGGAGGGGCGCGATGCCCCCTCCCGTCCCGCGGAGTTGGCGCTCCGGACCCGTGGCCCGCTGGTCCGCCAAGTTGCCGGCAGCCGCCGCTACAGCTGCAGCCACGCCGCCGCAGACACCGCAGAGCGCACAGTGAGTATCGGCGCCACGGAGTTCGGACGCGCAGAGCGAGAATTCTGTCCGCAGCATCTCCTGCAGCTCAAGTCACGTGATTTTGGGACGGTGCATTATGTCCCGTACAGCACTTAGCGTATTTTGAGTGCTATTACTTCGCTGCTACAGACAGGTCACCTTCAGAAGTACCGCGAAACTTTGTGTACGCGTTTTACAGACATCTTAAGAATTTGATACCAGGAACTGAGGTTGACTTAAAAATGTGAAGAGCAATAGTATTGTGCTTTTTCGCTACAGATTCCACTTTAATTGTGTGTTTTCGGTAACGGCATAAGAATTGACAGGCAACAATATTTTCTTGCGTTTTCTTTTGCACTTATTCCTACTGTTGTACCTCTGTTCTAATTAATTAGGTTACAATGACACTGCCCGCCGGGTTGGCCGTGCGGTCTAACGCACGGCTTTCCGGGTGGGAAGGAGCGCCTGGTCCCCGGCACGAACCCACCCGGCGGCTTTGTGTCGAGGTCCGGTGAACCAGCCAGTCTGTGGATGGTTTTTAGGCGGTTTTCCATCTGTCTCGGCGAATGCGGGCTGGTTCCCCTTATTCCGCCTCAGTTACACTATGTCGGCGATTGTTGTGCAGACAAGTTCTCCATGATGTCGGCGATTGCTGCGCAAACAAGTTCTCCACGTACGCGTACACCACCATTACTCTACCACGCAAACATAGCGGTTACACTCATCTGGTGTGAGATGTTCCCTGGGGGGGGGGGGGGGGGGAGGGGGGGGGTCCGTCGGGGGCCGAATCGCACAATAACCCTGGGTTCGGTGTGGGGCGGCGGAGGGGTGAAGTGGACTGCGGTAGTCGTAGTGTGGATGTATACCATTGCGGCTGCGACGGGGACGGAGCCTCTACGTCGTTTCTAGGTCCCCGGTTAACATACAATACAATACATCGACACTGTAGACTGTGGCAAAGTGCCACGACAAAACAACGCGTTTGCAACTCTGAAATTGTTACAGCAAATATGGTAGGAGATTTTCCACCTTTGTGTCTATTATTATTTTCATTTATTTTTTATCGTTCTGCTTTTTATAGTCAAGTAAAATACCTATAACAGTTTTTCGCCATCTCATCAGAAAAGTAAAACCGTATACTATGCACAAAAAAATTAAAAAAATAATAATAACAAAAAATGCAAGATCAGTGTTCGCATTCTGAAGTAGTAAAAGAAGTGACAGCCAACAATACCTTTTTTTTTTTAAGGTTTTCTGTTGCACTCATTCGTATTGTCGAATCTGTTATAATTAATTACGTTAGAATGACACTGAAGAGGAAACTGTCTCATGCTGAAATAGTTAGATACACACAACGGTTTGAGAACATGCGTAAATTGGAGAAAATTAATCCGACTGTCGTGCATAAATTTTACCTACATCTGAACATATCACCGAAACGTACACACTGACTGGCAGTATACTCAAAAACACTTGCAAATTTTTTCAGCACTTGTCTCGTAAACACATGACCATAAAATCGCGGAAATTATCTCTAAAATACAAGACTTTATATAATATCGCATCTCGATATTTTTCAGCATATTATGTGCCTCATAGCAATATGACACCATTATGCATTTGTTGTACATAGCTGTAAAAAAAAAGTAACTGGTCCTCCTTCCACGCACTTCTCCTTACATCCGTAACAACGACAGTCCTGCACCATAGCTGTTACTAAAACTCAAACGTGCAGAAATGTATACAAAACAAAGTGAATACGTGTAATATTCCAGTTTTGCTGTTACCACAAGTTGTAGACATGCAGCATTGTCCCAAACTCACACGACTAGCCCAGTTTGATATTGAGAACATGAGTAGTAGACCATGCTCACTCCATAGATATACATACCCTATACCACAGTGCGGCAGCGTGAAAGTGCAGTCGGAAAGTCTTATACGGCAGGGAGACCTCGAGAGGTTGTTCAGCCGAACAATCGAGAAGGGTTGTCTTCTTCTGAACACAATGGTCCCTTTTCCACGAGGTGTATGAGAGTGTTATCTTATGCCACTTCTGCACGAGTGATTTTCTTGTCTCAGACGATCACTAGTGACAAGCCGGTCTATTGCAGCCCAATTGGTACATTATTCCTGTACTGAGTCTGGCCTGCCATGAGTGAGTATTTCGCGAATATATCAGCGCCTGAATTGGTTGTGTTGTTAGGGCTATCTGTCATGCAGTTTGGGGCATGAATTAAAGTGAGGGGAATTTAAAGTGGACTCGGGCGGCAGTGAGAATTTGGATCGAGGAGGGAGGCGTGGCAGGGTAATCTGTGTAGGTGTGTGATCTGCTGTGAAAAGGTGGCTTAGTGGCTAGCGCACCCGCCTAGTAAGCAGGAACCCGGTTTGATTCCCGGCCTTGGTAGAAATTTTCACTCGCTACTGTAGTCTGTATACGTGAAAGCGAGGTTGTTAGGGACAAAAAGTTGAAATACTATACTGGAATTAAAGGTGTAACAATAATAACAGTTTTATTAACGATCACAGCAAAATTCGTTGTGAAATTCTGCTGAGAACCTAAGGAATAGGATAAGTGTCGTCTATACATTACAAAACATCGACACGGATTTGCTCGAGAAAATAAATAACCACAAACACAAAAAACAATATTTAGAAGGCGGTAAATAGCGTCTTTTTACTTTATCCTTTATATCTTAATTTCTTTCTAAGCGCCAAGTAACATCGAAAACTATTTTCTAGTTCAAGAGCTTTGATTTTTTTCACTCTACAAACTTCAGGCAAGGTGGTGTAGGGACAAAGTGCGTGCTTGGAAATCGAGAGATTAAGGGATCCAGTCCCCCCGTTGGGGCACAGAAATTTTCAGTATGCATTTACCTCTCAACTATGTCAGGAGTTATCATGAGCAACATGTAGCTTGCATACCACGTGAAACTGGGTAAGGAGGAGAGGTTAGGGAAACTCAACTCCCCGAACTGGCGTCCATTTGGAGGACTTAAAAGCAGCCACTGAGCCACATGCAAATATTATTACTGTTAAAAGAATTTTCTTGAAAACATTTTTTATCTATTTACGTTATTGTTTATGCACAGTGTAGGCCTCTTTTTGTTCGGGTAAACCTTAAATATGTTTAGTTTAGCATATGTGGTAGTCCTTTCGGGAGAATATCAGCAAAAACATATCAGTTCCTACAGTAACCTTTGCAGTCTGTCAGGAAATCATTGAAACAAATATTAATCATACACAAAAGCGCAATGTTTTATTATAATACGAGGACGCACGGTAATAATTAGCTAACTTTTGTTGCTAGCTGACGACGCCTCACTCTTCTGTTTCTGCGCATGTGCAGTCTTCAGGAATCCTGAGGATTTAAGAACTTTCAGAAATCCTGGGGAGTTTAGAACTCCGCATTCGGCATTGACCTTAACCACTAATCAATGACATCACTAATCCATTACTGACGTGTTTGACGGTTAATTTACAAGCGGCCACGTGTCGATTACACACCACGAGTAGTATACAGATACGTCTACATAAATACACTGTAAGCCACCACATGGCGCATGGCAGCGGGTACCTTCTACCACTACCAGTCATCCCTCTCCTGTTCCACTAACAAGTGGAGAGAGGGGAAAACACCTACCTATTTGCCTCCGTGCGGGACCCTGATTTATATTAAGTCGTCTTCGTGGTCCTCATGCGAAATGTATGTTGACGGCAATAGAATCGTTCTGCAGTCAGCCCCAAATATTTCTCAGTAGTGTTTCGAGAAAATAACGTTGTCTTCCCTGCAGGGATTCCCACTGTATTTCACGAAGTATTTCCGTAATACTCGCGTGTTAATCGAACCTATCGCTTCTGAATTGCTTTGATTTCTTCCTTTTATATGACTTGGCAGCGATTCGAAACATTCGAGCAGTAATCGAGAACGGGTCGGACATTCGTTCTACAGGAGGTCTGCACTTTCCTACAACTCTCCCAATAAACCGAACTTGACAATTCACTTTCTCTCCAAAGAATCTCACGTAATCGTTTCATTCATGTAGCTTTTACAGCGTTACACCTAAATATTTAATGGACGAGGCTGTGTCAAGCAGTACACAACTAATACGTGTATGAACATTAAAACATTGTTTGTCGCACTCACCCGCAGTAACTTACATGTTTCTACATTTGCAGCAAGCTACCATTCATCACACAAAACAGAAATTGTGTTTAAGTCATCCTGTATCTTGCTGCAGTCACTCACTGGCAACACTTTCAGGTGCACTGCAGCGTCATCAGCAAGTAGTCGTTTTTGATGAGGAAGTCACAGGTGTTTTTTTAGTTTCTGTTGACAGGTGACTCTAATGGATGTGTGTTGAATTGTGGTGTTTGTGTTTTGCTATGATGAGACAAGGAAGAAGGTGGAAACCGGTCCCAGCAAATAGCCGACTCCTCTCGAACAGCATCTAGGAAGCCGCCGAGGTTCGTCACTATCCGACGTACAGGTCACCATCGCAGACTATTATGCCTTCTTCACCTCATAAGACACTGCACAGGGGCTTGGAATTTCTCCAAGACGCTGACGAAAAATCTGGTGATGAGGAATTTACGCCACCAACTCTCCTTTCCTCTCCTTGCCCGCCAAATTCTGGTGAAGAAAATTTCTTTCCACCGTCGGGTTTGGAACGGGCTACCTTCGATTAGAGCGCCATAGCACATGCATGCGTTAGTGAGATTGTCCACGAAGGCGGATTCTACAGTCACTAATGTTGGCTGTTCCAACCGTCGGGCAGTTTCCGTCTACAATGTAGACATATTCAAATGGCCCGCCAGATGCATGTAGAAGAGAAAGTGAGTCATCTAGTTCACCGGTTCCGCCGCAAGATGTCAGCTGCTCTTCTTGTGGCCCACGGACGTACGTTACCACGGCAGTCGCAGCGCACGATCTGATTCACAGGTCCGGATCTACGAAGAGGGGGGTGTTGGGGGGAGGGGAAGTGGAGGGGGGGGGGGCAAACCGGGATATCTGCCCCGGGCGGCAATATAAGGGGCACCAAATTCATATTCTTAAAGAAAAGACCTTGTTTCACAAGGAGCCTAGCATCCAGCGCACGTTGGTTTATCGATTATTCACATGATTTTGAAACGCACTCCTGTTTTGGTTTTTGAACATTTTTGAACACATTTTAAGTTCATTTCTGATTGAATCATAAGCTGATGTTTTAAAGCGTGCATAGCGTACGTGATGTCTCTGCAAGGGAATCCCCGTGGAGTCTTCGTCGCGTTTAGAAATGAAAAACTTTATCGCAAACAAAATGGGGCGGGGCTATACGAGCTGAGCCGAATAAACGCTAATGGGTAATTGCCAATCTCTGTTTGTTTATGTGGTTGATTGGATGTACAAATGATAAACGTTATTATAATTACTAGCGAAATCCATAGATTCAGACTACCAGAGTGAAAATAAACGATTAATAGAAGTATAAGATAATAAAGATTACATATTATCTTCTTGGTGTATCCCAGAAAATGAAATTTTGACTGAAAATTTTTGTCAGATCACTACATTATTAAGGGCCAGTTGACAGTCCCCGGTTAGCGGCCGGTTAATTTCTGTTTTCGGAATAGCGCGTGAAACGCGTTGTACGAATACGTAATAGCGCCTAACCGGAGAATAAACGCAGGATGACTAAATTAGTGATTCTGGCAGGATTAGTGAAGTTAACTGGAGAATAAGGTTTTACAATAGCAGGAATAGTTACAGAATTAGTGGCAACTGGAGTGTTTGTAAGAAAGGGGAAGGAGAAGAAACCACACAAATTATATGGAAGAATATGACGATTCCAAATTTATATAAACATTTCGTACTACTGCTGCTTTTCGATCTCATGCTTGAGAAACTAGAGCATATGAGTGAAATGTGAAACTATTTCCTAACATAAAACTTTTTGCATGTAGTAGGCTTAATAGAATTTGATATCGCTACTTCGTGAATTATGTTCTGTCGTGTAAATGAGACAGATGAAAATGACGATTTGTGCCAAAACCGTCTCGCTTCGTTTACTTCGCCTGTGTTGTAATTGATGCAATGTTAGAAAGGCCTATTTCGTTTTACCTAGCAGACAGTGACATAATAGACGTAATCAGCTCGAGAAACCACTCCGGTCTTGGGTACTATTAGTATTAACAGCTTTTGCTGTATTAGGCAACGACATTTTGATTTTTCATTTACCAAAACATTTGACGAACTTTGACGAGGTAATAGATTCTTTCGCAGAAACAAAAGCCCGCCATGTAGAGCTTTAGCAAGATTAGAGAGAGAGAAAGAGAGAAAAAAAAATGCTGTGACCTAAGGATTGAAGAAATGTGCACTGTCTTGCTTGTCTCTTGTCTTTACTTGTTTTATGTATCCTGTACATAATTCTGTGTCACACAAAAGATATTAGCTAATAGGCAATAAAGAGTGCAAGTTTTGTGAAAAGTTCTTATTCTCCCGATCATATATAATCCCACTTAGTGAGACGTGGTGCCTTATATCGCTCCTGTCTAGAGCCTGTAGGGAGAACGAGTCATTCATGCGTGCACATTTACAGATGGTCTGAAGCGGGTTCAGTCGAGTAGACAGTAGAGATTGGCAAACTCGTTCATCCTTGGGAACTAGTCCACTGGTGATCGATCTTTTTTGGGAACCGTTCATTTTTACTCGTTCACCGTTCATTTGTGCATGGTATATGGTTCTTATGAAAAATTGAAAATCAGTAGCACAGGTGCCGGCCGCGGTGGTCTAGCGGTTCTAGGCGCTAAGTCTGGAACCGCGCGACTGCTACGGTCGCAGGTTCGAATCTTGCCTCGGGCACGGATGTGTGTGATGTCCTTAGGTTAGGTAGGTTTAAGTAGTTCTAAGTTCTAGGGGACTGATGACCACAGATGTTAAGTCCCATAGTGCTCAGAGCCATTTGAACCATTTTTAGTAGCACAGGTGACTGAAGATCGAAAGCGCCAAGAGCGGGCACTTGCCTCCCCTCTGGAGTACAAAGTTTTTATTCATTACAGAATTCTCACAGACTCGTAGAAGCAATTTTCGTGATTCTGCAAAACCTCTCTTTAGCCAACTGTAGCGTTATGTGACTGACCGCAGTGAAATAATATAAGGTGGCGCACGAAAAACCGGCCCCGAGTACAGACTGCTCGCCAATTACGCACGATTTGTTGACCGCTACCAGCAGAATAGATAAACATGTAATAACTAGGCAGTGAAGAAATAGCAAATAAGCTAATGCAAACTACAACTTCGAAACAATAGATGACGATTGGTCGGCGACAATGAGCAGTCTAATACACGGGGCCGATTTTTCGTGCGCCAGCCTGTACCACTGAAATAATATTGTAGAAATTATCGTATTATCTTTACAAAATGTGGCACCAGACACTTGATTATGGAATTCGGACTTCATTCTGTTGTAAGTCGCTCTGTCTTCCATGACAATGAACATGCTGTTTTTACCATGGATCAAAAAAAGACGGAAAATGGCGACACGTGTGTGCCGTGCCGACTTCCTTTGCATGTGTAATAACAAATGGTTCAAATGGCTCTGAGCACTAAGCGACTTAACTTCTGAGGTCATCAGTCGCCTAGAACTTAGAAGTAATTAAACCTAACTAACCTAAGGACATCACACACATCCATGCCCGAGGCAGGTTTCGAACCTGCGGTCGTAGCGGTCGCTCGGTTCCAGACTGTAGCGCCTAGAACCGCACGGCCACTCCGGCCGCCAAGTAATAACAAAAAAAAAAAAACCCTTGCCTTTTTATACGTATGTCTTCTGCTGTTTGTCGAAATAGTGAAGCAAGCTGATATGCTCTTTTGTTACCTGAAAAGATGTATGTATTACATTCCACGCAATTTTTATATATTTTACGTAATTATAAAAAAATATTTTAATTACCGGCAGGGGACGCTGAATAGAATACGAAAAAACCAACGTCCAGAGTTCAAAAAAGAATTCAAACGCACCTAAAACGGGCGTGCGCAGCGAACGAAACGAACAAATGGTACTGAACTAACTAGGAGCAGTCGGTAGTGGAACTGAGACGAGTGGCCACGCGATGAAGGGCGAGTCCGGCCGAGCGAGACCGAGACCGATACAGACGGGAACGGGACAGAGGCTAGAACGAGACGGGCCGACGTGCTGATGCGGCAACGAGAACGACCGTTTCCCGTTCCCGGGAGCTACAAGTAGAAAGCTGCGACCGAAGTGAACTATGAAAGACCGTTCCTTAGAATTCATTTCTTGCTCCTTCCGTTCATCTTGGTGGACCGTTCCTTTGGACCCGTTAGTTCGCGAACGACCCATCTCTAGTACAAAGTTGTAATTTTCATCTGCTAGAGGACAGGAGCGGACAGGACTAAACAGAAAGAACTATAATGCAGTTAAGAATTTTGACCACCAGAGTCCAGTAGTGCACAGAGACATTCAAGAAACAGATCAAAAGAATGTTTTTGTGAACTGTTCTGTTTATTTCTTGAAGTTATTTTGTTTATTATGTTTGTACAGTTTTGTATATGCTTTTAGTAGTATGATTGAGGAGATGCAGTGTCGTTGGGGCATTGAAGACTCCCGGCAATTCCATCACTTTAACTGATAACGGAAAAATCTTGAAGCATTGGAAGGAAGATTTTTCTGACTTCTAAATCGTCTCTCCTATGTTGCTGTGGACTCTTTCTGTTATCTCCCTCAACACCACCAACAACCATGGTTGGCACTTCCACCCACAATAGGCCTAGGGACTTTATCAAAGCACTCAGTCAACTAAGACGAAGAAAGGCTTCTAGACGTGATAACATCCCTCTGGAATTGGTACAAAACGGAGGTATACCCTTGAAGACAAGACTTTTTACACACACCCTCTTATTTTGAAGAACTCGAGAAATACCTGACGGCTTTGCTACCTATAAAATAGAGGTTGTGGGAATCACCATGGTATATCGCTATTGTCAACTACAGATAACATTCTCACAAGGATTCTATTAAAGCGGCTCCAAATTATTTCAGAGAGGATTTTGCCTGAATCTCTGTGAGGTTTATGAACCTTCAGAGACACAACAGATACGATTTTCTGTGGTAGACAACACCAGGAAAACTGCAGAGAGCGACGTAAGCCTCTATATTTAGCTTTCTATAACCTGGAAGAAGCTTTTCAGTACCTAGATCTGCCATTTGCAAGGTACCAAGACACCTCGGACGTACTGAACGCTACGTGGAATTGGTTCAAACTCTTCATGGTGGCATGTCTGGGCAGGTTGTTCACGGTAGTTCTGCATCGAATTGGATTCCAATAATTGAGAATCTGAAACAAAGCTCTGTGTGCTTGCTCCAACACTCTTTGCACTGTTCGTGATTGCCGTTCTGTATGAATCACCAGCAAACAACAAAGGCATGGAGATTAAGTTTCGTTTTGATGCAGGTCTGGTCGGCCGAAGTGGCCGTGCGGTTCTAGGAGCTACAGTCTGGAGCCGAGCGACCGCTGCGGCCGCAGGTTCGAATCCTGCCTCGGGCATGGATGTGTGTGATGTCCTTAGGTTAGTTAGGTTTAATTAGTTCTAAGTTCGGCGACTGATGACCTCAGAAGTTAAGTCGCATAGTGCTCAGAGCCATTTGAACCATTTTTTTGATGCAGGTCTCTATTATGGAAAGATTTCGTTTCGAAAGACATACCGCGGTTAACCGGGTGACAGAGCTACTAACAGACTAAAATGTACAAATATTTCGTATCAAAAAAGTCATAGGTCGAAGTCTTCGGGCAATCGTTTGCAGGAAAGGTGGCGTGACGCTGCGCTCATGCGCGAATGATCCTTCAACGCTGTCTTGATTTAATGTCTGTAAGCCTTTTTTGTTTTTGTTTTAGAGCATTAAGTTATTTTGCAATCGTGTTACTTCTCTGGTGATCATTACTGTCACGTTTCTATAAAGAAGCGAGAATGTTAATTTCACAGACTTAAGCCTAGTTTACACGATGACATTGGGTTGCGCCACTCGTTGCGCGGAATCAGTTGCACGCAAACGGTTTCATATTTGACTGTAGACACGGCGAAACCAGTATACACTTCAGTTTCGTCGTTTTGTGGGTTCCTGAGTCGTGTCTGAAATGAAAGTTTTGGCAGCCGCATGTCGCATGAGTTGTGATGGAGTTAAAGCTTGTTGCGTGGAATCACTGCATAAGAAAAAAATAAGAAACATGTTTCGATTCGTGACGGGATGAAGAAAAGACGTCAGCTCGGTTGCTCAGCATCCTTGCTGTAAAAATTTATAATGCAAGACCCAAGAAGTTCTTTTAATTATCTAAGAATGTCACCAGAACTGTTAACGTTTCTTGTAAATAGAGTTAATCATGCGATAAGGTATAAAGATACTATAATGCATGAACCACTGCCGCCAGAACTGAAATTACATATCACATTGCGTGCATTACAATCGAGAACACTCGGCATGCTATAAGATCCAGTTTTAGTTGCTGATGACACTTTTTCATTAATACCGACAATTATTAACATTAACAGTAACTGTTATTAACATTGACAGCTGTAATTATTCGAAGCAGGCCGCATTTAGAAGAGAATGGTTTGCAAACTACTCTCTTGAAGATAGATCTGTTCAATGGCAATATTTCAAAATTCAAACGTATGTCAATTGGGACCACTGCTGCGACATTTTAAATATGTAAATATTGAATAAAGAATGCAGCTTCTTGATTTCTGTAGCCTTCCCTCCTGTCAACAACATCCCTTAAAAAAAATAAAAGAGTCGTCCAACTCGAACGATGGGATTTTAGCCTTGTAGACAAGAGCATTTCCACATCTAGAATTACATTTGCTTGTATTTTTCTTAATTTAGTTGTATATGTACTCCTAATTCAATAAATTTTGCTCTGCAGCTCAGATATTGTCACACTGTCTGTGTTCTGATCGCACGTGATGGTCTCAGGAGCAGCAATATGTTGCTTATTTTTGTCTTCAGAATCACTGAAATTCCACAAACAAAAAAATGGTTCAAATGGCTCTAAGCAATATGGATCTTAGCATCTGAGGTCATCAGTCCCCTAGAACTTAGAACTACTTAAACCTAACTAACCTAAGGACATCACACACCTCCATGCCCGAGGCAGGATACGAACCTGCGACCGTAGCGGTCACACGGTTCCAAACTGAAGCGCCTAGAACCGCTCGGCCACAGCGGCCGGCCCCACAAACACCTATGAAAAACATAGGCCTCCAAAAAGCGAACATTATTCTCCGTTCCCCACCTCATATTTCAGTTTGCCTACACTCTGCGAACACATATAACCTCAAAACTCACGCAAGTTGGAACACGGCAAAAGTGTTTAGTTTCACCGATGAGTTGGGCAAACGCGCGGCACGCATGCGCAGTGGCCGGTAGCGCAGTTGCCTGCAACCTAGTGTCGTCGTGTAAACTAGGCTTTAGACTATTAGTTAAAGAAGTGTGTGGGAGTAGGTGTCACATTAGCGGGAAAATGTGTCAATACTAGTAAAGAGTAATCACCTTTGTTAACGACCTCCGGTTAGCTGCGAGCGATTGCTTGCGGAGAAAACGTTCAAACCAGAGGTATCACAGCACTACAGGTACTTCTGATACTACAGGAATCGGGATTTGGAGCCTTGACTGAGATGTCCAGCAGTATGAATTTTTAGGTCGTTGTGGCCTTTGCTATTTGCGGAAAGTACGTGACGCTGAACACGTTGTGATGTTCAGGTCGCTTATAGTACATGGACGCTGGAGAGTTACTGCGCAGGCACAGCCTTGTATAGTCCCTCTGTAGATTTCTTTTCTAAGAGGCTGTCATTTGATGTTTCTATCACCGGAAAAGCGTAATGTTTACAACTGAAGTGCTGCACTGACCTACGCAGCAGAAACAGAACATATAAGTAAGGTTATTACATTTATCCTGTACGTGTCAAACTTGTAGTTGTTAAAACTATATAAATGCTACAGGATGCTAACCTGAATACTCTGAAATAAAGAAGTAATTATACAAAACGAACAGAACTTACTACACCGTGTAAAATTCCGTACTGTACCCATTTAAGGATTCACCACGAAGTCTGTGAGTCGAATGGCGGATAGTAAATAATGGGCAGTTACGATCGACTGAATAGGATCAATTAAAAATGACATTAAAGGAAATGGCGCAGTTCCATTGATGGAGTGTTAATAAAAGCGACACTCGATCCTGCTGCTATAACCGCCCTTTCCTCCCTCTTCTTCATAGAGACATTTGCATATCTGGAAAGGTCTTCCTGTCTGTACATCTACATCTGCATCTGCACTTCGCATGCGTCCTTACGGTTTTCGGCGGAGGATACTTCGTCTACCTGTGACACTTTCCCCATTTCCTGTTCCTGTCGTGTATCGTTCGCGGGAAGAACTTGGTGTTATGCTTCTGCCTGGGCTCGAATCTCTCTGATTTTATCTTCATGGTCTTTTCGCGAGATATATGTAGCAGGAAGCAATGTGTTGGTTTACTCTTCTACGAACGGTAGACCACACCGTAATGCACGATGCCTGTCTTGCACCGTCTAGCACTGGAGTAGGCTGAGCATCTTCGTGGCGCTTTCGCGTGTACTAAATGACGCTGTAACGAAACGTGCTGCTCTTCTTTGAATCTTCTCTATTTCCTCTATTTGCCCTAACTGGTACGGATCACATACTGACGACCAATATTCAAATATTGATCGGACAAGTGTTTCGTAAGCTACTTCCTTTGTTGATGGACCACATTTCCTGAGGATGCTTCCAATGGATCTCAGTCTGGCATCTGATTTACTCGGGTTTAATTTTGTGTGATCCTTCCACTTAATACAGCTTCGTACGCGTCTCATAGATATTTTATGGAAGTAACCGCTTCCAGTGAATATTCTGCAGGTGTGTAATCTTACTGATGTGTCGACAGAAGTGCCGACACAGTGTGGTTTGAGGAGACCGAAATGCACGCTATAAGCTCACGCAGGATGGCGTGAGGTCTGAAACAGGATACGTAATGAATGCTATAAAGAAAAGTACGTAGCTTCTGGAATACTTAACTTTAATCCATCATTTGTATACATCGTTCTTGATGAGACATGCTTCATACGATAACTATCAATTGCTATGGCGCCTTGCTAGGTCGTAGCCATTGATTTAGCTGAAGGCTATTCTAACTATCTTCTCTGCAAATAAACGAGGCTTCGTCAGTGTACATCGCTAGCTAAGTCGTCCGTACAACTGGGGCGAGTGCTATCCCGTATCTCGAGACCTGCCTTGTGGTGGCGCTCGGTCTGCGATCACTGACAGTGGCGACACGCGGGTCCGACATTTACTAATGGACCGCGGCCGATTTAAAGGCTACCACCTATCAAGTGTGCTGTCTGGCTGTGACACCACACTTACAACAAAGGGTTTTTCTGTCTCTGTGTTCGCAATACGTTACGTGTGTTTACATTTAGGATCAATTGCCACTCCCTGCACCAGGAGTCGATTCGCTGCACGTCTTCCTGCATTTCGCCACAATTTTCAAGCGTCGTGATTTCCCTGTATGCAACAGTGTCATCCGCGAACAGCCTCAAGGAAGTTCCGATGTTGCCTGCTATGTCATTTATATATCCTGTGGGAAGTAATGGTCCTACAATCCTCCCCTGAAGCACGCCCAAAGTTACTTTCGCGTCTGAAGACTTCTATCCGTTGAGAATCATGCTGTGTTTCTGTTTGCTAGAAACTCTTCAGTTCAGTCATACAGTTGGTCTGATGTTCCGTACTCTTGTATTATGTTCGTTAGGCGGGAATGAGGAATTGTATCGAATGCTTTCCGGAAGTCAAGGAACACAGCATCCAACTGGTTTCTCGGTCTCTTGGACGAACAGAGCGAGCTGGGTTTCACAAGGTCGTTGTTTTCGGACCCCATGCTGGTTCCTACGGAAAAATTTATGGTATGCTGAAACGTCTACAACAGACCGACGTTAGAGATATAGGCATATACACTCCTGGAAATGGAAAAAAGAACACATTGACACCGGTGTGTCAGACCCACCATACTTGCTCCGGACACTGCGAGAGGGCTGTACAAGCAATGATCACACGCGCGGCGCAGCGGACACACCAGGAACCGCGGTGTTGGCCGTCGAATGGCGCTAGCTGCGCAGCATTTGTGCACCGCCGCCGTCAGTGTCAGCCAGTTTGCCGTGGCATACGGAGCTCCATCGCAGTCTTTAACACTGGTAGCATGCCGCGACAGCGTGGACGTGAACCGTATGTGCAGTTGACGCACTTTGAGCGAGGGCGTATAGTGGGCATGCGGGAGGCCGGGTGGACGTACCGCCGAATTGCTCAACACGTGGGGCGTGAGATCTCCACAGTACATCGATGTTGTCGCCAGTGGTCGGCGGAAGGCGCACGTGCCCGTCGACCTGGGACCGGACCGCAGCGACGCACGGATGCACGCCAAGACCGTAAGATCCTACGCAGTGCCGTAGGGGACCGCACCGCCACTTCCCAGCAAATTAGGGACACTGTTGCTCCTGGGGTATCGGCGAGGACCATTCGCAACCGTCTCCATGTAGCTGGGCTACGGTCCCGCACACCGTTAGGCCGTCTTCCGCTCACGCCCCAACATCGTGCAGCCCGCCTCCAGTGGTGTCGCGACAGGCGTGAATGGAGGGACGAATGGAGACGTGTCGTCTTCAGCGATGAGAGTCGCTTCTGCCTTGGTGCCAATGATGGTCGTATGCGTGTTTGGTGCCGTGCAGGTGAGTGCCACAATCAGGACTGCATACGACCGAGGCACACAGGGCCAACACCCGGCATCATGGTGTGGGGAGCGATCTCCTACACTGGCCGTACACCACTGGTGATCGTCGAGGGGACACTGAATAGTGCACGGTACATCCAAACCGTCATCGAACCCATCGTTCTACCATTCCTAGACCGGCAAGGGAACTTGCTGTTCCAACAGGACAATGCACGTCCGCATGTATCCCGTGCCACCCAACGTGCTCTAGAAGGTGTAAGTCAACTACCCTGGCCACCAAGATCTCTGGATCTGTCCCCCATTGAGCATGTTTGGGACTGGATGAAGCGTCGTCTCACGCGGTCTGCACGTCCAGCACGAACGCTGGTCCAACTGAGGCGCCAGGTGGAAATGGCATGGCAAGCCGTTCCACAGGACTACATCCAGCATCTCTACGATCGTCTCCATGGGAGAATAGCAGCCTGCATTGCTGCGAAAGGTGGATATACACTGTACTAGTGCCGACATTGTGCATGCTCTGTTGCCTGTGTCTATGTGCCTGTGGTTCTGTCAGTGTGATCATGTGATGTATCTGACCCCAGGAATATGTCAATAAAGTTTCCCCTTCCTGGGATAATGAATTCACGGTGTTCTTATTTCAATTTCCAGGAGTGTAGTTTTGTGCGTCTGTTCAACGACCCTTCTTGAAAATAGGAATTATTTGTGCTTTTCCCGCTCATTAGGAATGTTTTGGTACTCTAGCTAGAGTTATTAGAAGAGGGGCAAGTTATTTCGCGTACTCTGACTGTGAGAGCATCGAAAATCTGAACGTATAGCAGGTGTTTTTGTCGAGACGTGCACGATAAATCAGTGAAAGAGGGAAGGTTATAGAACAAGTAACAAAGAGGCAAAAATTCAGTTAATTTCAGTATATTGTCTCAACAAGGCAAAATAAATGCGAGGCAGCCTTAACAGTGTGGGAAAACCACCAGTCCACAATGTTGAATTATCAATGGTGATAGCCTGTTCTCCACGGGAAAAAGAATTTTTATAAAGAAGAAGGCAAGTGATGAAAGAAAAAGTTCGTTTCAGCCTCTCGAGAGTTCTTACTGGACAAGAGGCGCGTAAGACTGCTCTGACAAGGAGAAAAAGGGAGGAGCCATTGTTTGGTCATGAGAGTAATAGAGCGTCGTTGTAAACGGCAGCATATGCGGCAAGCTTACGAAAATCACCTCAGAGTGCTGTTTGCAGTCGGCTCGCGGTTCACGTCACCCGCGGTAATAGAGTACGACTTTGTCGGCGGCTCCGAACTGCAACCGCGACCAAACTCGACACGTCTTACTACAAGGTGAAGGAGGGCAGAACATGCTGTAAGCTAACATGGCGGCAGACTTTTACAACAATCTTCAAGATCGACAACACCAAACGAGCTGGAGAGTGTCTCTCTGCTAGTTTTATTATTTGAGTGTTTCCACCTCTAAAACGCAGCCCACAGCGAGATCTTCGGTCCCATCGGATTAGGGATGGATGGCGAAGGAAGTTAGCTATGCCCTTTCAAAGAAACCATATCGACGATTTAGGGAAATCACGAAAAACCTAAATCAGGATGAGGGGACGCGGGTTTGGACCGTCGTCCTCGCGAATGCGAGTCCGGTGTGGTAACCACTGCACCACCTCGCTCGGCACAGCCAGACTTCTGGGGGACAAGCAACGAAATTGTCGTGAATATAACAGTGACCCAAATATAGAATAAATTTCCTTTACTTTACGTCTATGGTCACAAACTTTTTGTCGACAGATTACTGGTTTTGGTCTATAATGACCATCTTCAGATCTGTTTTATAAAAACAACGTCCTAATGAACTGCATCCATAGTGGCATCGTCACATGTTAAAAGCAAAATCAGCACCAGCATCGTCAAATACATATAAATAATAGCATATGCAAGAGTCATCTTGTCAGCAGCACTACTGTTCAAAACAAATTTTTTGTAAAACAGATCTGAAGATGGTCATTATAGACCGAAACCGGTAATTTGGTGACAAAAGTTTGTGACTATAGACGTAAAGCAAAGGAAATTTACTTCTAGGGGAGTCTGTGCAGATGTCTCCCGCTGCTTCTTTGCGGCGTGGACGGGGTGGCTCCCGAACTTTTAGGCTGGCTATTCCACTGTGATACCAATTCGAGGGCTCTCAGAAAAAAACTTGTTTTCCCGCCACAGTGTGGCCATAGCGCATATTTGAAGCCAATGGCTTTTTTTAACGGCCCCCGAAACCTTGAGATTTTTTTAGTAACAATCTTGGCGGATACCACATATTTATTTTCTGATCTTATCATCTAATGGTCCAATACTTTTGCAGCGCATCTGTGTTTCTAGAACCTCGAGTGAAATTGATTTAGCAGAGGAAATTTGCATATTAAGTTTTTCAGCTCACTTTGTATGAACGCAATCGTGAATGCGCTCATTGGACTGGTAATTTCCTCTTCTGTCTGAAACTGTGAAGCCGGCCGCGGTGGCCGAGCGGTTCTGGGCGCTACAGTCTGAAACCGCGCGACCGCTACGGTCGCAGATTCGAATCCTGCTTCGGGCATGGATGTGTGTGATGTCCTTAGGTTAGTTAGGTTTAAGTAGTTCTAAGTACTAGGGGACTGATGACCTCAGAAGTTAAGTCCCATAGTGCTCAGAGCCATTTGAACCATTTTGAAACTGTGAATGTTAAATTATTAGGATGGGTAGGACATAGCGGCTACTACGGCATCTCCACGTGCATGGGTGGCACACCGGAGAAGTTTGTGTTCTGTAACTCACAGATGTTACTGTTATCTCTCGAACAACGGCCCTGGCAAATAAATTATATTTAGTTTCTACTGGAATTTCACATATCAGCAACTTCATGTTTTCCCATAAGAAAAAAATCCGCAGGAGTGAGATAAGCAATAGCAATAACCATGGGGCAGGAGATGCTTTTCCTATCCATTTGCGAGGGGTTTGCTATGCAGGTGCTCATGGCTACTAATAGCGAAAAGGGGTGGTGCACCATGGTCTCGAAACAACATACTAACGGAGGCAGCAAGAGCCAATAACAGTGCCAGCAGGCGTCAAGTGAACACGAGATAACGTGAACCATCCAAACGGAGTGACAGCAAATGTGGTACTATTACTTGATCTTCCATCATTACCATAAAGAGCTTGCTAGAGAATCGTTGCTCATGATCAGGGACAAGCGTGTAGTACGGATTTTCATAATCCTGACACGGCTACTGTGGCAGTTAGGAACAACACTACTGTAGAAGTCTGAAACTGGACACGCAGTACTCAACTGGATGATCTGTTTTCAGAACTGAAAATCATTGCTTATGCCCATTATGTGGGGCAGTGTGTGTAACTGCTGCCCCGCCATAACTCCTCACGTTGCGCATTTCACGGGCAGCTTGACCACTATTAGTTCGATAAATCTACTTCCACACGATTCAGCAACTTCACGTGCTACTGAATGAACAATTATGCGTCAAGACATTTGGCTAGTTACCTGTGGCTTGAACAACACATTCGCAGGGCCGGTTCGAAGCATTTTTGCACACAAGCGACGCGAAGCCTCAAGCCCCCTCCCCCCACCCCACTCCCCGTTTGCCACCCTCTCACACACATTAGGTGCCGTTCTTTGGGTTCTTCTTAAAACCATGAAAAAAATCTAGATCTAGTGACTATGGAACTTGTGTGTTTTTACTACTGATTATGATGCGCTCTGTGTACAAGTTCTGTCCTAGGCGCGCCTGTGGCGCCCCTCTCAGCCTGGAGCTTGGCACCCCAAGCGGCCGCTTCTGTCACTTCCATCTTAAACCGGCCCCGCTTACTCGTACGGTTCTGTCCACGGCGGTGAATTCCTTCCACCTGTGATGATATTTGTTGCGAAACGTTTCCCTGCACATCCATTCTCCCGGGTGTCTCAAAAAGAAAATCGAGGTTTAAAGACTTTGTAGTATTCATTACATACAACCAGGCCAGCACGCAGGGTGGCCCAGGGGGCCTTGATCCCCCCCCCCCCCTCCACCCGAAATATTTTGACTCAGACTAGATATAATGCAAATATTCTACTACTAAAATGCTTTCTTAACAGTATTCATTCTTCACTATGACTGAAAGTCCAATGAAAGGAGTTTCAGGTGTTAACGTTGATTATTAAAAACAGCAGAGCAAGATTCACGAAACAATGTGACGCTTCACCTCTTGTAAAGCAGAGTAGATGATGAACAGTTTCGTAACATTACTAAATCTGTATTTGCTTAAGGATTTACACATGGTTGAAAATAGCTCACCCAAAGACAGGGTTGAGCTAATGAGCTTCCTTTGTCTCCAGTCTCAGTGTCATACTTAGCCATACAAGGAAAGGTGCAACATGGCTTCGTTTGGACTGTTTCGGAACAGAACAGAATAAATTCAAGGCTAGTATCTTTCTTGGAAGACCTATGTAAAGTGATTAGGTGCATCACGTAGAAAAAAATAGCAAATCAGTTTCACTTAATAATCTCCTGTTAGTCTTCGAATTTTTGGGATATTTGGTTTTCCACTGAAGAATAAATCCCGTAAACTACGCAGTGGAAATTAACAGCGAAGAAACCATACGTCACATAGTCACATGGTTTATCGATGAAAGAAGGAAGTACAAAAATGTTCAGGGAAATTCAGGAATATGGAAAATGTGAAGAAATCGAAAAAGGAGGAATAACTCAGGATATAGAAATGTCGAAGCAGCCTTCGGTGAAATTAAAAGCAAAGGTAGTATCATTAAGAGTGCACTGCGAACTCCATTTTAAATGCAGAGGAGAGTGCGGGTAGGTGGAAAGAGTACACTGAAGGCCTCTATGAGGGGGAAGACCTGTCTGATGACGTGATGGAAGAAGAAACATGAGTTGATAGGGAAGAGATTGCGTATCCAATATAAGAATTTAAAAGAACTTCAGAAGACTTAAAATTGCATACGGCAGTAGGGATAGATAATACTCCATCAGGACTTCTAAAATCATCGGGGGACGTGCCAACAAAACGACTATTTACGTTGGCGTGTAGGATGTATGAGTCAGGTGACATACCGTCTGATTTTCGGAATAAAATATCATCCACGCAATTCCAAAGACTGTAAGAGGTGACAAGTGCGAGAATTATTGCACAATCTGCTATGCATCCAAGTTAGTGATGAGAATAATGTACAGAAGAATGGAAAAGAAAACTGAGGATGTTTTAGACGACGATAAGATTGGTTTAGGAAAGGTAAAGGCCCCGGAACACGTTCATAGGATTTGTCGACTTGGAGAAAACGTTCGACAATGTAAAATATCGAAAGATATTCGAAATTCTGAGAAAAATAGGTGTAATCTATAGGGAGAGAGCCAAGACGGAATAATAAGAGTGGACGACTCGGATTAAAAAGGGTGTAAAGCAGGGATGTATGCTTTTGCCCCTACTGTTCATCGAAGAAGCAACGACAGAAATAAAAGAAAGGTGCAAGAGTGGAATTAAAATAATGATAAGATTTGCTGAAGACACTGGTATCTTCAGTGAAAGCGAATAAAAATTACAGATTCTTTTGAATGGAATGAACAGCCTAATGAGTACAGAATGATTGAGAGTTACTGGAAGAAAGACGAAATTAATGAGAAGTAGCGGAAAAGAAAACAGCGAGAAGCCTAACATCAGGATTGGTGATCGCGAAGTAGATGAAGTTACCTTCCTAGGCAACAAAATAACCCATGATGGACGGAGCTAGCAGGACATAAGAAACAGAAGAGCACTGGCAGAAAAGGCATTCCTGGCTAAGACCTACTGGTATCAAACACAGGCCTTAATTTGTGGAAGAAATTTCTGAGAATATACGTCTGAAGTGCGGGATTGTAAGATACTGAAACATGGGCCATGAGAAAACCGGAAAAGAAGATAATCGAAGCATCTGAGATGTGGTGCTTAAGAAGAATGTTGAAAGCCAGGTGGCATGATATAGTAAGGAACGCGGATGTTCTCCGGAGAAACGGCGAGGAAAGAAATGTATGGAAAACACTGGCAATAAAAAGGATATTCGTTTTAGACTGACAAGAAGAAGGATATCTTTTAAGACATGACGGAATAACTTCCAAGGCACAAGAGGGAGGTGTAGAGGGTAAAAACTGTAGAGGAAGGCAGAGATTGGAAAACTTCCAGAAAATAATTGAGGACGTAGTTTACAAGTACTGCTCTGAGATGAAAAGGTTAGCACAGTAGGGGATTCGTGGTGAGCCACATCAAACGAGACAGAAAACAGTAAACTAAAAAAATTTAGAAATGCCGCGAGTGCGTGGAAGAAATTCAGAAATTACTTTGTTAGCACTGAAAGCATGGCGTTCTACTTCAGTGCTGAGAAGTTCCATGCTGAAAGTCATGTATGCAGCACGAAAGAAGAGCCAAAATCTTTTAAACGACACAGGAAAAGCACACACGTTCCTTCGTCCCTGTGCTGCTAGGTCGCCCCATGTGAAAGGGCCAAATGGGGATGAGTCACACAGCCGCGTGGGTAAGTCGCGCGACTAAATAGCCAGCGTGTGAGGGGCCTCAATAATGGTTAGCTGCACCGTGGACACTTCACAGACTAGTGTGTATTATTTTTCACGGTGGTGTCTCTAATTGTAATGGACAGACAGCTGCTTGTTTTGAAACATAAACAGTACTTAAACTCGTGTCCCACAGACATTGCCTATTCAAGACCTCGTACCGCATGAAATATTCATTTCCGACCATTGGTTCCCTGTCCGAAAATACACAGTCTAGGGTCATCTGTATAATTTTGACTCCGAACCAATGTGTATGACAATGTATTCATGGCAGAGGAATATTCATAGCTTTTGCTACTTGTTATTATTGTAACTTTACTGTCTGAAAGACAGAAACATTCAAACAAGAGGAAGTTTCATATCAGCGCACGCTCCCCTACAGAGCAAATTTTCATTCTGAAAGCGCCCCCAGGCTGTGGCTAAGCCGTCTCCGCAATATCCTTTCTTCCAGGAGGCTAGTCTTTCAAGTTTCGCAGGAGAGTTTCTGTTAAGTTTAGAAGGTAACAGATGACGTACTGAGGAGCAATCGTGAGTCGTGCGGGGGTAGCTCAGGCAGTACAGCGGTAGAACTCCGCCCAACGAAAGGCAAAGGGCCGAGTTCGATTCACGGTCTAGCACACAGTTTTAATCTCTCAGGAAGTTTCAAGAGTTAATGTATCGCGATGTTTGCACTAAAATAAGTCACACGTAAGTGAGGCTTAAACTACGAAGATACTACAATTATTATCTTTCAGGTAGCTGTTTTCAATTTTCTTTCTCCTCATCCTCCTCATTCTTTCCTCTTCTTTGCCCTCACTTACCCCGTCAGAGTTGTCGCTGTGAACTGTTTGCTAAGAGTCTGTGGTAACAACGTGATGTCAAGAAACGTCTTTTGCGTGACTTTAGTTACCACTCTAATTGAATAACTTGCCTATTCTGTGATCTTTCGTTTATAAATATGACTTTTCGTTTACAAATGTAACAGAATCGCTTTTGGTTTTTAACGAGTGGGTGCAACAGAATAATCTAGATTGGATCGTTTGATTCGTTGATTATTTATACTCTCGCAACCAGTAGAAAGACGGTACCTACATGAAATATTGCCAGGCCAGATGATAGTTTCAGTGTCACACACAAAATGGGAGACAATCATGAAGGCGCGTATTTAAAAATGGAGGCACGTATTATGGGAACGGAGTCTGGTATGCACCACTGATGCCAAAATTTGTTTAAAAGTTTTGATCTTGTTTGCAAATAAGGTCTAACTGGATGAAAGCTTTACTTGTGCTTTTGTTTTGGTGTGGATACCGAAAAAGAGGTTTCTAACCAAAATGTTACACAGCAAGAAAAGATTTTCTAAGGCCTGCAATTCGAGATGTTAAGAAAAGTTTTGGGGATTATAGGCCACATAATAAATTGTAGGCTTTTAAATTAAAAAAGGTTTTTTTCGCTCACAAACAAATGCATCTGTCTGTATGTGAAAAGCACAAGATAATAAGAAGACTGTTGGTTAAAAAACCTTTCAACTTACGCTCGACTGAATCTGAAAAATTTGGAAATTTGTGGTAAGACCTTATGGGACCAAACTGTTGAGGTCATCGGTCGTTAAGCTTACACACTACTTAATCTAACTTAAACTAACTTACGCTACGGACAACACACATACACATATGCCCGAGGGAGGGGTCGAACCTCCAACGAGAGGAGCCGCTCGAACTGTGACAGGACGTCCTAGACCGCACGGCTACCCCTCGAGGCGACTGAACCTGACAGAACGCGTTAAACTTACGAACTGAGGTTTTCGGTAAGACAGTTCTGGTTGCTTGTTCATAAAGGTTCAATAGAAGTCTTTACCTGCCAATTTCTTTAGTCTGTTAAATCTGTGAAGAAGCTTTAAATTTTCGTCCAAAGCCAAGTTTTGAAATTCAAAGCGGCATTAACCTACCCTTTCTTCGTAACTGTCGTAAAATGTTGATTTGATAAGCCCCATCTGAGATTTCATAGATGTCTCCTGATCCCATACAACGATTTTAATCTCTTTTGCCGTATAGGCTTAGTTCTAGGAAAATTAAAGCGATCGGTAGCAGCCCTTTCGGTCATTTCGCCTTCCAAAACAATTGAAAGTGCTTGCTTCATTGCAGCCTTGGACCACTATCTTTGACCAACATCGGCAATCTTCTTATTCAGCCTTAGTATCGTGCACTAAAATGGTTGGTTGGTTTGGAGGGATTAAAGGGACCAGACTGCAACGGTCATCGGTCCCTGTGCACTAAAAATAAATAAAAAATTGCTTATGTGCCCTGTACCACCCGACTTTGGTAAGGCCCTTACTATCGACTGCCATTGCACAGTATAACAGCAGAAACAGAAACCGAATTGAGTGAGCAGAATTTCATTATTACGATACCATCTGTAACGGACTACTTAAATATGAATACTAGTATAATAACATTACATCTTACATTCGTGTTGTCAAATACATTGTTGAGATGCAGGAATTGGATTTTTGGATTATTCAAGTTAGAAGAGTTGTGTATGATTTAGCAGCAACTCAAGGAAAAGAACGTATGTTTAATCCCACAAAATATGTGGCTATTTAGTAGTTCAATGGTTCAAATGGCTCTAAGCACTATGGGACATAACATATGAGGTCTTCAGTCCCCTAGACTTAGAACTACTTAAATCTAACTAACCTAAGGACATCACACACATCCATGCCCGAGGCAGGATTCGAACCTGCGACCGTAGCAGCAGCGCAGTTCCGGACCGAAGCACCTAGAGCCGCTCGGCCACAGCGTAATTAGTAGTGGCGGTCAAAATTCAGAGATCATTATTTTTTGAGTTTAAGGATTCTAGAGAAAGTATTCGATGTGTTGAAGGTTCCTAATGTACAAACGTAAGAAGTCAACATCTCAGCAGAACAGGAGGAACAAAGATTCATTGGGTAAGTGTTTCAGTGCAGTTGAAACCAACCTAGACTCCAATCTTTCAACATCAAATTTCAAATTTTAAACAATGTCCCAAAAGTTACAGCCAATTTATACAAACAACAACGTCCAGAAAACAGGAAAGATGACGAGATGAATGTGAGCTGGCTATTGAATGTGACAATGTTTTCAATTCATTGATTGTCAGCGTTAATTCAGCAATCTGCGTTTCTAGTTTTGAGATTCTGTCGTTACTGGTATCGTTTTCTCTACTGACTGCAACAGTGTATGATGCCTGCAAGGTTTGAGCACATATATTCGACCCCGTTTGTGAAGATTCTACAGTTTTGTCAGCCGTAGTGGCTATGGTGTCAAGATCATCTTTACTTGTAGTTACTGTAGAACGTGCGGTGACAGGAAGCCGCTGCATAAATATAGTTTTCAAAAAATCGTCCTTGACTTGCGTAGTAGCAAAAGTTCGCGTCTCAGGTAAGAGCTGAGTTGGTTTCTTATCACCTAATTCCACTTCTGTTAATAATTTCGTTACTTTTCTATTTTCTGACTCTTCAAGTTCCTGAATTAACATTGTTTTAAGGTCCGTGAACGGAGCGGTAGATAATTGTCGAGTCAAAAAGTCGGAAATTAATTCTACAACATCCGCTTGCAATGACGCAACAACACGATTGAATTTCGTGGTTTCGTTAGTGATACACAATGTGGTAAACTATGCTTCAACTTGAAGGAACCATACCTTTATGTTTTTCTTCCATACGGGCGGAATTTTCACTGAAACACGAGCAATATCCGCTTCGTTCCGTACTGATGCGGGCGTTAGACTTGCGTCGTTGCTGTCGCTGGTCATTTTTACACTTCACTAACCACAAATGCGTTCCGCTTCTTATTAATCGCGTCGGGGTCACCAATATGGTTCATGGTTTATGGTAGAAGGTCCACAAAGGACAAGAAATGATTTATTTATACGTTTAATGAAAACTCAAAACATTGTAGATGTGAACAAGATCAGAGATGATAACAGTTTCTTAGTAATAAGAATGTAAACAAAGTCCAGACTTTTTGGAAATATTAACACCCGAGTCCGCCACATCTTCTTCATCTGACAGATACAATCACAAGTCAACACATCATCTATCATACGTCAAGTAAGAATGTATCAAACTGCCGAAAGGCAAAGACAGTGCCACAACAAGACCAAAGATTGTTTAACATAATTTGATCTCTCTCTGGCGTACATATCGGTAATGTACAAAAATCAAAATTACATGCCCACCTTATAAATAGCTTTTTCAAAGAGTAATTATTGTTGCTTACTTCACGTTATATTGTTTAGATCGTTAATATGTTGTATTAAACATGTTCAATGGTAGCCTGCGCTCTCCCTCAGCGGTCATGCTATATCCATACCAGATTTAATCAAAATCAGTTCAGCAGTTTAGTCGTGAAAACGTAAAAGACAGAGCTTTTTGCTCATTTATAATATTAGTATGAATAAGTATACTACAGCTACACTTCTCCTAATGTCTACTTTCGGCAAGATAGCGATGGAACTCTAGGTATATACGTTTCTGCTGCAATTTGTACTTCTCTCCACGATCGCAGATGTCAGCGATAAAGGGAATAGAGACAAAACGCGTCGACACGGCGTCTGCATACCGCAGTGAAGCGCAGAGCGCAGGCGAAAACTGGCCTTGTAGCCTTGCTTTCTCTACACGGTCAAGGCCGGGAAGGAAAAGAAGCGTGTCGCTAGGAGCGCCTTTCTTCTGGTGGCAGTATAACGCCCAGGTTGGCAACACTGCACAACAGTGCCCGAGGTCTGGTTTCGGAGGCGAGATTGGCGCTTTCTTCCTGTTCCACTCGCAACTGGAGCGAGGGGAAAACGGGTTGATATGCTTTTGTGTGAGACCTCATTTCTCCTATCTTGTCTTCACGGGCTTTACGCTGAGTGTACGTTGGTGGCAGTACAATCGTTCTGCATTCTATGGAAAATGCCAGTTCTCTGAAATTTACCAATAGTGTTTCACGAAAAGAACTTCTTCTCCGCTGTAGTGATTCCTCGTTGAAATCACTGCTTCTTTAACATGTACAATAACAGTAACAACGATAGTAATAATAATAATAACAATAATAGTAATAATAATAATATGAAGTAGAAGTTCTTTCTAGACACTTTAAATGTTAAAGAAAGAAATTCTTTCTAGACACTTTAAATGTTAACTCTCTGTGGTGTCACAGCCAGACACCACACTTGCTAGGTGGTAGCCTTTAAATCGGCCGCGGTCCATTAGTATATGTCGGACCCGCGTGTCGCCACTGTCACTGATAGCAGACCCAGCGCCACCACACGTCAGGTCTAGAGAGACTTACTAGCACTCGCCCCAGTTGTACAGCCGACGTTCATAGCAATGGTTCACTGACAAATACGCTCTCATTTGCCGAGACGATAGTTAGCATAGCCTTCAGCTACATTTGCTACGACCTAGCAAGGCGCCGTATTCAATTGATATTTATTATGTGAAGCATGTATCATCAAGAGAGATGTTCTACAATTGTGGATTAAAGTTAAGTATTACATCATCTACGTACTTTATTTGCAATTCTCAAGATATTGTCCTGTTCCAGACCTCACGCCAGTCAGCGTGTAATTAAACGCGTGCATTTCGGCCTCCTCTAGAAACACAGTGTTGGCTCTTCTGCCAACACTACACTCTCTAATCAAGGCCGGTAAACAAAAAGAGCTAGAAATACTTTAAAGAAAAGCAAAATTCATATTTTTAGCAGTTCAAGGAAAAAAGGTTCCTAGATGAAAATTTATTAGATAGTTATAACTACAGAATCTTCAAAGGCATACCAGCAATCAAAATTACGAATCAGGTGCCATTATTTGGTACAGCTTTCTATATTCATAAAAGTATAATACGAAATGTAACAGAATTAAAATCCATCTCAGAGAGAATATGTTTCGCATCAGTTAAATGCAAAAACAAGATATACACACTTGTTAATTGCAATGCACCAATAAACGAAGACAACAGGAAAAATCCACAAGAAACAGAGGAATCCTGGGATCTAATAGAAACTGAAATATCCAAAATTCCAAAGACGAACACCGTATTACTATTAGGCGACTTCAATGCATTAATAGGCAGAGAAAAGAAATTTAGAAATGCAGTAGAACAATACACAGCTCATAAAAGAACCAATACAAATTTTATGAGGCTAATCAGTTTGTGTCAAAGGTCTCACCTGAAACTAGTGTCAACCTTCTTTAGGAGGCTCCCAGGAAAAGCTAAAATGTAGATACCTCCTACACAAATGTTAGAAGAATTTCAGTTAGTTTATGTGGCTACTTCGCAAAAAAGTACAGTGGGAATTATGAATGTGAAAATAGTAAGGAATGGCGAATTTGATTCTGATCACTACCTCTCTAAAATTAAAGTAAAACTCATACCTAATAAAGAATAAAGAAAGTCGCAAAGGTTAATAAAACGTAATACAGACAGACTTATTATAACAAAAGAATCGATTAAAACTGCCAAGACGATATTAAAGTGGCAACTGGCAAGAAATGTCCAAAGCAATTAATAATGCTACACGGAAAACGTTTGGGACAGTAAAAAATAAAAGGAAAATTTGGTGGAATGAAATATGCAAAGAAGGCACAGCTAAGGGTGCTAAAAATGGGAACCATGGAAGTGGTTAAAGAAAATTTAAGACTATGATCAAGTTAAATAATAAAGAAATGAAACAGCCAGTTTAACCAGAAATACCAAACAAGCCTCTGTAAAGGAGAAACTTTTGGAAATAGACAAAAAAATGTAAAAAATAATGCCTGTGACTTTTATCAAACTTTTAAGAACAAATTAAAGAGGTACCAAGCTTGAAATGTCTGTTTCAAAAATGAAAACAGCAAAATTGGGTTAAGCAATACTGAAAATTGTGTAATACTAACAAGATATTTTCATCAACTTCTGAAATGTGCTGAACCAAATCATAAATCGTAATTGTCAGATATTATAGGAAATTTGTAAGAAGATTTACCACCAGCTATAGAAGAAATAGAAGAAGTTATTAAAATACTCAAAAACAACAAAGCCAGTGGAGAAGATTTTATTACAGCTGATCTTTTGAAGTGGTCCTTGCCAAATATAGCAAATGAGTCAAATTTACTCTTGGAAGAAATCTGGAAAACAGAAAAATCCCAGAGGAATCGAATATTGCCTTGATACATCCACTCAACAAAAAATTGAAATACACTGATCAGCCAGAACATTATGATCACCCACCTAATAGCCGGTGTGCCCACCTTTGGCACGGATAACAGCGGCGACGCATCGTAGCATGGAAGCAGTGATGCCTTGGTAAGTCACTGGAGGGAGTTGGAACTGCATCTGCACACACCGGTCACCTAATTCCCATAAATTCCGGGGAAGGGAGCGATGAGCTCTGACGTCACGTTCAATCTCATCACAGATGTTTTAGATCGGGTTCAGATCTGGAGAGGTGGGGGGGGGGGGGGAGGCAACATATCAACTGGAACTCCCCACTGTGTTCCTCGAACACTGCTGGCCTTGTGACATTGCGCATTATCTTGCTGAAAAATGCCACTGCCTTCAGGAAACATGATCGCCATGAGGGGGTGTACGAGGCATTCAACCAGTGTATGATACTCCTCGGCAGTCATGGTACCTTGCACGAGCTCCACCGGACCCGTGGATGCCCACGTGAGTGTTCCCCATAGCGTAATGGAGCAGCCGCCAGTTTGTCACCATCATGCAGTACTGGTGTCAAGGAACTGTTCCCCTTGAAGACGACGGATTCGCGTTAGGCCATCGGCATGATGAGGAAGGTATCGGGATTCATCAGACCATGCTACACCACTGTGCCAATATACAGTGCCGATGGGTCACGTGCCAGTTTCAGTCGTAATTGACGATGTCGTGGTGTTAACATTGGCATATGCATTGGTTGTTGGCTCTGGAAGCCCATCGTTAGGAGTGTTCGACGTGCTGTGTGTCCAGACACGTACTCTGCCCAGTATTAAAGTCTGATATTAGTTATGCCACAGTTCGCCGTCTGTCCTGTTTTACAGCCTGCTCATCCCACGACGTCCGACATCTGTAATGAGGTGTGGCCGCCCAAACCTACGAAGTCGGGACGTGTGTCACCTGGGTTTTGTCAGGTGTTGAAGACACTCACCACAGCACTTCGCGAAAACCCGACACGTCATGCAATTCCCGAAATGCTCGTTCCGATCGTCCAGGCCATCACAATTTTCCCTCCGTCAAACTCAGATAGATCGCGCGCCTTCCCCATTCTACACACGGATAACACCCTCACTGATACTACATGCACCGTGCTTGTGTCTGATTACCAATCATTCCTCGCTAGGTGACGCTGCTTTCGCCTGGACGGATTTATAGCGATAACAGGCCGGTGGTCATAATGTTCCGGCCGGTCAGTATGCGTGTTGGGAATTACTAGAAGATATGGGAAACAAACCAACAGATCAGGGAACTGTATTTGTAGACGTAGTTACAGCAGTAATGGAAACGAATTGGAAGTGAACAGAGCCCGTGATAGACTCCAAGAAATGCAAGGTGGGAACAAGACGTTAGAAGACATGGACGAGAAGCGTTCGGCTGTTACGGTAAAGTGTGTGAGAGTCAGGAGGCGGCCACTATCTAGAGGTAGATGCGAAACGACTGGCGGTGATGACATTTCACATTTCTGTTGGAGAAAAATTATATACTGTAGAATCACACTTGTCTGTACGTTCGAAATTTTGTCGTGCCATATGGAAGGTCGAATAATTAACGAGGGGACTTCAAAAAGTAAGTTACACATGTCATCCATTTGATCTTCGTGCAACAAGAATGGCGCATTGTAAGAAGAGAGTACGTGTTATGGGTTTCCTGCAGACGCAGTTGTTTTGCGGTCTGGATATCTCGTGCATCACATTGTGGGTGTGATATAGCGTGGCATGTGGAAACGTACTCCAAAGCTGAAGGACGCCGGACAGTACGATTCTTGTGGGCAGAGCGCCTAAATTGCACACAGATCCGCTTCGAAATTCTGGCAGTATACCACAGACGACAATGTCCATGCAATCGAAGAACTGATCACTCACGGATTCGGCCTTGGGCCAGTTCCGACGGGAGGTTAGCAGCAATCGCAGATTTATCGACGATCATGACTTTCACACAACGGTTCCAGAATGGTTCCCCGACCAAGCAGTGGATTTCTATTGCCGGACAACTGAACGATTGATAGAACGTTCCGACTGTTATTTACAGACTCTCTGTAACTTTGTTGAAAAATAGTTCTGAGCTTGCGGTTATGGCTTGATACCAGTGCCTACCAATTTTAATTGTGCAGGGTGATTCAAAAAGAATACCACAACTTTAAAAATGTGTATTTAATGAAAGAAACATAATATAACCTTCTGTTATACATCATTACAAAGAGTATTTAAAAAGGTTTTTTTTCACTCAAAAACAAGTTCAGAGATGTTCAATATGGCCCCCTCCAGACACACGAGCAATATCAACCCGATACTCCAACTCGTTCCACACTCTCTGTAGCATATCAGGCGTAACAGTTTGGATAGCTGCTGTTATTTCTCGTTTCAAATCATCAATGGTGGCTGGGAGAGGTGGCCGAAACACCATATCCTTAAATCCTTAACATACCCCCATAAGAAAAAATCGCAGGGGGTAAGATCAGGGCTTCTTGGAGGCCAGTGATGAAGTGCTCTGTCACGGGCTGCCTGGCGGCCGATCCATCGCCTCGGGTAGTTGGCGTTCAGGTTTCATAACTAACCTTTTTCGTAGGACTCTCCATACAGTTGATTGTGGAATTTGCAGCTCTATGCTAGCTCTGTGAGTCGATTTTCCTGGGCTGCAAACAAATGCTTGCTGGATGCGTGCTACATTTTCATCACTCGTTCTCGGCCATCCAGAACTTTTCCCTTTGCACAAACACCCATTCTCTGTAAACTGTTTATACCAATGTTTAATACACCACCTATCAGGAAGTTTAACACCATACTTCGTTCGAAATGCACGCTGAACAACTGTCGTCGATTCACTTCTGCCGTACTCAATAACACGTTGAGCGGTCGCCATCTTAGCATCAACTGACGCTGACGCCTAGTCAACAGCGCCTCAAGCGAACAAATGTACAACTAAATGAAACTTTATAGCTCCCTTAATTCGCCGACAGATAGTGCTTAGCTCTGCCTTTTGTCGTTGCAGAGTTTTAAATTCCTAAAGTTGTGGTATTCTTTTTGAATTACCCTGTATATTACAGCACTGAGGATGGTCACTAAGTGACCGAAAATCGATTTTGCTGACAATAAAACAACAAAATACGGCCAATGCTGATTTTCCTTCCAATTCTATCCACTAATTGGTCGTGGTGCACACGACACGCCATGGAGTAGCCAATCAAAGGAATGGGGATGTTCTCTGAAGAACCGTCGAAGAAAGGAAAAGACTGTGTAGGATAACAGGGCACGTGCTAAGATATCAGGGGATAACTGTCATGCTACTTGAGGGAGCTGTAGAATATAAAAACTTTAGGAGTAGGCAGGGATTAGAACACATCCAACAACTGAGGCTGTGGGGTTCATGTAGTACTCAAAGATGAGAGGTTAGCGGAAGAGAGGAATCATTAATCCTGTCGTGGCTTATGAGCCCAAGCACGACGTAAGCCACTTGCTTTTCTATTCGTAATTCATGTACAATAGCAGCGAAACCGTCTTGCATATGTCAGATAATTTAAACAGTTTTAAGATTTCTTATATGGGAAAATCTCTGCTCTAGAGAGAGAAGTGATGTGATCTCTTAGGTTTTCTTGACGAGTCTGATTAAAAGTGAATTTCTCGGTTTTAAAAGGTTTTGTTGTTTCCATATTACGCACAATATTTCTACGATTGAGCTGGCGTTATGCCATGTGCTTTGAGTAGGGGAGAACCGGGCAAAGTGGTCAAGGCGAACAAAGTGGCTATTGGGGTCCTCGGGGCTGTAAGGTGGTGGCATGGCGCGGGAAATGCTTTAATGCATCCTCGCTGGCAGTATTGAGGATATTAAACCTAGTGGCCAATCGTCTGATTATTGCCACATGTTTCGGGACCACATTATCCCATTTTCAAGTGCTAAAAAACGAGGAAACCAGATAAAACAATGCTCCTCATACCGACAGACACATAATTGTTACAGAAACCCTGGGCTACAACCTACCTTAAAATTTGTTTATGCCATTAGGTCTCGTCACAACGTAAAAACAAGCTGCACACGTACATAATCAACTCAGACTCGCTGGAGGATCCAGTCACCTACCATGAGAATGAAAATCAGGTCTGCTTTAAATACACGCTATAAAGGTCGTGAGCCTTATTTATCTTTCAGATTGGACGTGGTGGCCTGTTGTCAGTCAAAAATGCCTTTAAGGTTACAAAGACGCCATTACCAACACCTTACTGAATTTGAAAGAGCTGGTGTAATATTCCAGAGAGAATCTGAATGTTCCTTCTGCGACAATGCAGAAAGACTTGGCACGAATGTAGCCGCAGTACATGAATCCTGGCAGCGTTGCTCACAAGAATATACTCTCGCACGAAGACCGGGCTCCGGACGGCCACGTGGCACTACCGAGAGAGAAGACCATTGTGTTCGGCGTATGACTCTGGCGGACCGTACTGCACCTACAGCAGCGATTTGAGCAGCAGCTAGCACCACAACGACACAACAAACTGAAACAAATCAGTCACTTCAAGGGCAGTTCCGAGCCAGACGTCCTGTAGCGTGCCTTCGACTGACCCCAACCCACCACCATTTGTGTCTTCAGTGGTGTCAAGCGAAGCTCATTGGAGGGTAGGTTGTTTTCTCATCAAAGCTGGTTCTGCCTCGGCGCAAGTGTTGGCCATATATTGATTAGAAGAAAGCCAGTTGAGGGCTTTCAACCAAATTGACTGAGTACTTGACACACTGGTCATACATATGGATTTAAGGTCAGGGGTACGATTTCGAATGACAGCAGGAACACTCTCGTGGTTGTCCCACGCACCCTGACTAGTAAATTGTACGTCAGTCTGGTGATTCAGATTGTTGTGCCATTCATGAACAACATTTCAGGGGATGTTTACCAACTGGATAACGCTCGCTCACATACCGCCATTGTAACCTAAAAGCTCTACAAAGTATCGACATGTTGCCTTGCTTTGCTCGATCACCATATCTGTCTCTAATCGAGCACATATTGGACATCATCGGACGAGAACTCCACCGCATCCGCACACAGCATTAACCGTCCCTGAACTGACCTACCAAGTGCAACAGGCATAGAACTCCATTCCACAAACTGACATACGGCACCTGTACAACACAATGCATGAGCATTTGCATGGTTGGATTCAGTATTCTGGTGGCTACACTGGCTATTAATGTTCCAGAATTTTACATTTGAAAGGCTTATTTCACGCTTACATTAACCCTTGATATTGCAGTGCTCAATACTTAAATACACTCCTGGAAATGGAAAAAAGAACACATTGACACCGGTGTGTCAGACCCACCGTACTTGCTCCGGACACTGCGAGAGGGCTGTACAAGCAATGATCACACGCACGGCACAGCGGACACACCAGGAACCGCGGTGTTGGCCGTCGAATGGCGCTAGCTGCGCAGCATTTGTGCACCGCCGCCGTCAGTGCCAGCCAGTTTGCCGTGGCATACGGAGCTCCATCGCAGTCTTTAACACTGGTAGCATGCCGCGACAGCGTGGACGTGAACCGTATGTGCAGTTGACGGACTTTGAGCGAGGGCGATAGTGGGCATGCGGGAGGCCGGGTGGACGTACCGCCGAATTGCTCAACACGTGGGGCGTGAGGTCTCCACAGTACATCGATGTTGTCGCCAGTGGTCGGCGGAAGGTGCACGTGCCCGTCGACCTGGGACCGGACCGCAGCGACGCACGGATGCACGCCAAGACCGTAGGATCCTACGCAGTGCCGTATGGGACCGCACCGCCACTTCCCAGCAAATTAGGGGCACTGTTGCTCCTGGGGTATCGGCGAGGACCATTCGCAACCGTCTCCATGAAGCTGGGCTACGGTCCCGCACACCGTTAGGCCGTCTTCCGCTCACGCCCCAACATCGTGCAGCCCGCCTCCAGTGGTGTCGCGACAGGCGTGAATGGAGGGACGAATGGAGACGTGTCGTCTTCAGCGATGAGAGTCGCTTCTGCCTTGGTGCCAATGATGGTCGTATGCGTGTTTGGCGCCGTGCAGGTGAGCGCCACAGTCAGGACTGCATACGACCGAGGCACACAGGGCCAACACCCGGCATCATGGTGTGGGGAGCGATCTCCTACACTGGCCGTACACCACTGGTGATCGTCGAGGGGACACTGAATAGTGCACGGTACATCCAAACCGTCATCGAACCCATCGTTCTACCATTCCTAGACCGGCAAGGGAACTTGCTGTTCCAACAGGACAATGCACGTCCGCATGTATCCCGTGCCACCCAACGTGCTCTAGAAGGTGTAAGTCAACTACCCTGGCCAGCAAGATCTCCGGATCTGTCCGCCATTGAGCATGTTTGGGACTGGATGAAGCGTCGTCTCACGCGGTCTGCACGTCCAGCACGAACGCTGGTCCAACTGAGGCGCCAGGTGGAAATGGCATGGCAAGCCGTTCCACAGGACTACATCCAGCATCTCTACGATCGTCTCCATGGGAGAATAGCAGCCTGCATTGCTGCGAAAGGTGGATATACACTGTACTAGTGGCGACATTGTGCATGCTCTGTTGCCTGTGTCTATGTGCCTGTGGTTCTGTCAGTGTGATCATGTGATGTATCTGACCCCAGGAATGTGTCAATAAAGTTTCCCCTTCCTGGGACAATGAATTCACGGTGTTCTTATTTCAATTTCCAGGAGTGTATATTTCCTAGACAAATGTAGTCCCAAAATTTCGTTACTCTACATTAATCATCTTTGACGATGCGATTTTTTTCGTCGGTGTATACAGGGTGAGTCGCTAACTATTGTCACCAAGAATAACTCCGAAAAGTATGACAGGAGCTGGAAAGTTTGTGTGACAAAAGGTGCATGGGACAAATAGGGGGCCATAATATGACGTTGGTTTTTTGTTCCTAGGTAGGGTCGCTTCAGAAATATGAATGTCACTTTGTTTTTTTGAATGGGATACTACAGTTTGGTACTTATTTTCTGATAGCGGCTATCGAGACGAATCCAATAATGTGTAACAGTAAGGTCTTTGAAGGTCAGCGAAGGTCACAAAGGTGGCATGAACATCCATTTACAAAAGGTGTTCGAAGTGATGACAATTGGTATCAATGCAGTGCTCAATCTTCTTATCATGGATTGAGTGGTATTCCTTATCACTTCAGAAATTGTCGAAGCACATGCTCTGACAATTCTCTCTCGCATATCTTCAGGTGTATTTGGAACTTCTTTATTAAAAATGTCTTTCACGAGTCCCCCCAAGGAAAAACCCAGAGGCGTCAAGTCTGGCGAACGAGCCGGCCACGACATATCCCCTCCGCGCCCAATTCAACGATTCGGGAATTGTCTCTGCAACTCATTTCTAGCCATTAGCGAAAAATGTGCCGGACACCCATCGTGTTGATACCACATTCTGTTCTTTGTTCCTAAAGGTATTTCTTCCAATAACAGACCTAATGTTTCTTGCACGAATGTGGTGTACTTCCTACCATTAAGATTTCCTTCGATGAAATAGGAGCCTATAATTCTGTTCTCCAGAATCCCACGCCATACATTCACCGACCACGGTTGTTGTTGTGCAACTTGCCGCATACAACATGGATTTTCAGTTGCCCAGTAATGCATGTTATGCAAATTAATATTTCCATGGTTCGTGAATGTAGCCTCGTCAGCAAATAAAACAAAATTAATAAATGTGTCATCCCTCTGAATCTGAAGTTGTGCCCATCGGCAGAATTCAATGCGACACATACAATCCGTACCAGTTAATTCTGGTGGAGACTGATGTGGTGAGGATGATATTTATGGCGATGCAGTACACGAACGCCACTACTCTGGCTCATGCCAGATTCCCTTGGGATTTGACGCGAACTAACACAAGGAGCTGCAACAGCTGACAAGTGCGATAGTTATTGCACAATCAGCTTAACAGCTCACGCATCCAATTTGCTGACAAGAATAATATACAGGAGAATGGTAAAGAAAATGGAGGATGTCTTAGTGACTATCGGTTTGGGTTTAGGAAAGGCAAAGGCACCATAGATACAATTCTGACGTTGCGACTGATAATGGGAGCAAGAGTAAAGAAAAAATCGGGACACGTTCATAGGATTTGTCGAGCTAGAAAAAGTGCTTGACAATGTAAAATGGTGCAATATGTTCGAAATTCTGAGAAAAATAGGGATAAAGTATAGGGACACCTAGGACCAAAAAACCAACGTCATATTATGGCCCCCGTTGCAATACAATATACAATATGTACAAGAGCCTTAAGAGAATTAATAAGAGTGGACGACCAAGATCGAAGTGACGGATAAGATCAGGATTATTAGTCACGAAGTAAATAAAGTTAAGGAATTCTGCTATCTAAGCAGGAAAATAACCTATGACGTAAGAAGCAAGGAGGACATCAAAAGCAGACTAGTAATGGCGAAAAGGGCATTCCCGGCCAAGAGAAGCTTATTGGTATCGAACCACAGTGACAAGAGTACCAATTTACGTTTCCTCGTTAGTAACTTTCCTTTGCCGGATGTTTCCGATACGTTAAAGATCCAGTTGTTTCCAATTTATCACACAAATTTACATGTACAACGTGTAGGGTGAGTACGTTGAGTACTCCGTAAATGAGAAGCATATCGACCTGTTCTTCAAAGGAGTACATCATTCACATTCGCTTGATTCGATGATACTAGTCTTACCGTTCCTATTACTGTTGTATTGCGAAACCGTCGAATGGTATTTACATGTCAATGGCACGTTAGATGGATAAGCCGTATTCGGCGAATATTTACTATTTGCACGATATACGAGAGAGAATGTGTTTCGATAAGTGCCGAAGTGAAAAGGAATACCACTCAATCCATGACAAGAAGATTGCAGCACTGCATTGATACCAAAGGTCATCACTTCGAACACCTTCTGTAAATGGACGTTCATGCCACCTTTTTGACCTTCGTTGGCGTTAAAAGACCTTACTGTTTCACATCATTGGATTCGTCTCCATAGCCGCTATCAGAAAATAAGTACCAAACTATAGCATCCCATTCAAAAAAACAAAGTTGACCTTCATATCTCTGACGCGACCCCACCTAGTAACAAAAAAACAACGTCATATTATGGCCCCCGTTGTCCCATGCAACATTTGTTCTTCAAACTTTTCGGTTACTCTCATACTTTCGAAATTATTCTAGGCGGCGGTAGTTAGTGACCCACCCTGTATAGTACATCTGTAAGAGAGACTCCTTTGATAGCTTCTGTGCGATACACAACAGTGTCCGAGCCTCTTGTCGGAATACAGGACTCGCTGCAAGGAAACAGGTGAACGGACGCTACTACTGTGTGGCAAGTTGTGAACTTGAGTCTGACGGGAAGTGTGTGCAGACGGCCGAGGGAGCTGGCACGGCAGCCCAGCGTGTTTGGTCAGAGAGCTGGCTACTCTCTGTAATAAAAAAACTGAGTGAATTATTCAGCGATGACTTGGAAGGGTGTCACGTGATTCCCGCCCAGGTCACATGACGAGAACAATAACGAAGAAAAGGCGGTTAAGGCAACCGCTCATGTGAAATGAGAGATCCAGTTTCGACTCCCGGTCCGGCACAAATTTTGAACTTTCACCATAGAATTATTCCGATGCCCGATTGCGGCTGGTGTCGGTCTTTCCTTCGGGAAAAAAATTAGAAAAAAATTATTTTTGTGGATTTTAGTACTCCTGATGAAAAGTAGGCGATACAGTTTGTGTACGTGTTGTGGAGAGGGAATGTGACTTCGTCTTTTTGAAGAAATTGTGTTTGAAAGTGTCATATCTTCACTCCAAAATCCTACTTTGGTTGTTGAAATTTCGATCTTGTTATTAGAAGGTATACGGTTTTTGCATAACAGCGTCAATGCGGGCAAAGTGGCTGTCTCGGTGGCGGCTTCTGGTCACTTTGGGAAAAGCTAGCAGCAGCGGTCGAAAGAACTGCTCCTCGGAGATACAGCAAAGCCTAATAAAGGTGAGTTAGAAGCGGAAAATAAATAGAGAGAAGAGGAAGAAAATAAAAAGAAGGAAAGATGGGAAGGAACCAAAGAGAAGAAATGCAGTAAAAAGGAGAATTGTAAAGAGCAGCAAACCCGATCCTAGAAGAGCTCTCTTCGACGACAACGATGAAGACAAAGAATGCATGTACTGCGAAGAAAAATTTTCAAATTCTAGGTCGGAAGAGCAGTGGATTTAGCGCCAGTTGTCTTCCCCTGTTCCCTCGAACTTTGTACAGGAGTCGAGGAACGGAGCTTGACTGTTGTTTGTGAAAAGTCTAAATATTTTAATTCGAGTCATGTTTACCAGTAAAATACATTGAGTACTTTGGTAAAATATTTTTTTTCCCTTATTCATGAACTTCGCCCGATCATGTCGGACAAGGTAGACATTTTGCCATTTTCTCAAAACTGAATTGTTTAAAGTACTTAATTTGATCCCAAGATAATTCATTATTACACTTCAGTAGCTGCAGATTATAACCAGTCATTCCTGTGCACTTCCGTCTATTGCTACTCGGTTTCAAAAATGGTTCAAATGGCTCTGAGCACTATGGGACTCAACTGCTGTGGTCATAAGTCCCCTAGAACTTAGAACTACTTAAACCTAACTAACCTAAGGACAGCACACAACACCCAGCCATCACGAGGTAGAGAAAATCCCTGACCCCGCCGGGAATCGAACCCGGGAACCCGGGCGTGGGAAGCGAGAACGCTACCGCACGACCACGAGATGCGGGCGCTACTCGGTTTAAAAAATAGGAAAACCTTAGCCCGGCAACTTTCCCCAGCCTTCTACTAGCTAAGGGAAGATTAAGCAGAAATCGCACTGGAACGTTGTTTGTTTGTGAGCAGTTCGTATTTTGCTTTTTGTGAGTGGGAGAAACGTGTATGGGAGCAACGCGTACCATCAAATGTCGGCATCCGACAGCGGCAGGATCGTGGCCTACAGAGACTTCAGCTCATCGTTTCACGATATTTCAGCTGCTCCCGTGTGAAGATGGAATCAAGGAAATCAGGAGAGGTATACTCAACACCACGCAGCTACCACCAGAGGAGACAGTCGTATTCTTCAGTTTTTGTCACCTTCCTTGAGTCACGAAATGGACGTATTTGCACCAAGATAAGTGTCCACTTGGACGATACGTCAATGTATGGAGCACCATGGACGGTCAGCACAGTGACCAATATTTTTGCCTTATCTTGGTACGTCAGCAGAGAGATATGCGTTCACAACACTGGTCACAAGAGTAGCATCACTTGGTCTTTTGAGATGCGTTCAGCTTCACGATCCGTGAGTGCAGGGGCCGAGGAAAACACATGTTACCAAATTCCAATCGTGAGTGTCATACGGACGCAGCACCTGAAGTGATGGTGTGTCATTCAGTACACCACACTTTCTCCACTGGTCGACAGGAAGGTAATTTGGAGAGCAGACGTTGCATTTCCTTTACGATAAGAACAGGTGGTATTTCCCTGTCTTCAAAGTTATATCTCAGCACGATAACGCAAGACCTCCCTTAGCCCTTGCTGTCCTGACCTCATGCGTTACTTGACGATTGCGCTCTCCAGATCTACCATCTGCTCATGGACTGCCGAGAAAAGTGGCACACCACCAATTATCAGCCACTAAGGCCAATGAACTATAGCACAGATGTTGACGAGATGGAATGACATTCCCGTATTTGGCACTCAACCTCAATTCCACTCGATGCCCAGCCTGTTAGAGCGACTGTTGCTACCAGGGCATGTACTAAATTACGCGCCCTGTGTCCCCCCAAATCAGATACAAGTTTAATCATATATTCTTCCTACTATACCGCATACAAGCAATATGCAAAACTCTATTATTTTCGATCATCGCTGGTGCTGTCATTTTAATGGGCAGCTGTATATTACCGAAAGTAGACACACAGAATGGAATAGGATATGGTAAGAGCGTATAAAGAAAGTTTAGGGTTTAACGGCCAGTCGACATCGAGGTCAAGAGAGACGAAGGACATGCTCGGAATGAAGGACGTGCCCTTTCAGAGGAGCGATTTAGGGAAATCACGAACAACCTAAATCTGGATGGTCGGACGGGGATTTGAACCGTCGCCTTCCCGAATGCGAGACCATTAAGCTAATCATTTCGCAACCTCGCTCGATAGTAAGAGCGTAAAATAGGACAGCGCTTTGCAGAACTGATTCGGTGATGCGTAACGACAGCTGAGAAAACATCAGAAGAATTAAAGATTTCATTAAGAAAATCGTACTGATGCCAGTTGCGTGTCACCGTCTACAAGGGCTTGCTGGAAAGTAATGCCAACGAATTTTTTATTCCGTTCTCAATATCAGCTGAGGCATTACATGTGAATATTACTCGGTCGAGTTTATCGCTTCGCTGACACAAGTTGCAACACTCCTCCGCTAGAAGACCCCAAATTTTTGAGTGTAACATGGCGGTGTGTAACGTAGCCATGTCGGTGAGTAAGAAACAGGGGCTGAGGGACCTGAAAGCATGAATTCAAATAGTTTGTCCACACATGGAGCATCCTTTCCTTCAGGATGACAATGCCAGACCACACACGAGCACTGCGTCATCTGCAGCAACCCGACGCCCTGGGCTCACTGTCATCGATCATCCTCCATACAGTCCCGACTTGGCCTCATCCAATATTCATCTGTTTCCAAAACCTGAAGAACACTTTCGAGCACTACTTCGTAGTGATGAAGCGACGCAAGCAGAGGTGAGATTGTGACTCCGCCAACAATGTCGAACATTCTACAGTGACGGTATCAAAAAACTGGTCTCTCGTTGAGAGAAATGTGTCCGTTGCCAGGGTAACTATGTTGAGGAATAAACATGTAGACAAGGACCCGCCAGGTAGCCGAGAGCGCTAATGTGCTGCTTCCTGGACTCGGGTAGGCGCACAGGCTCCTGATCGAATCCGCCAGGCGGATTAACGTCGAGGGCCGGTATGCTGGCCAGCTTGGATGTAGTTTTTAGGTGGTTTTCCACATCCCGCTAGGTAAATACCGGGCTGATCCCCACGTTCTGTCTCAGTTACACGATTCACAGACATTTGAAACCGTTCGCACTATCTCATGACTTACACTATACGCAGACAGCTGGGGTACACTGCTTCCGTCCCGGAGGGTTTGGGGTGGTGGCAGGAAGGCATCCGGCCACCCTCTGTAATTAACACTGCCACATCCGTCATAACAAAGCCGACCCCGCGTTGGAGCGGACAAAGGCCCGAGAAAGAAAGAAAGAAACATGTAGACATGGAGAATAAAGATGTAGAATGTTAATAAAGTTTGTGTTATTTAAAAAGCTTCAAGAGATTTCAACAAAAAAATTCGGAGGCATTACTTTACAGCAAGCCCTCGCACATGAAGCGTCAATTTATCGCAACCTCGGAATCGCTACTTTTGAGTCATTTAGCTCCTCACCTTTTACGTTTTTTAGTGCTTTTTGTCCGTCTTTTTTCTTCTTTGTTTCACTCTTTTTCTCTTTTTCAATATTTAGCGACTGATTAGCTTAGAAATTATTCACAAAATCAGAACATAATTCAGGCTTGTAAGTTGCTAAAAACCGCTGATAAATATAGTATCTCAAGTCAAACTGTGGCATCGTGAGATCGAGGCCTTTCCATTCCGCTATTCCCACCAACGAAATAGTCGTAACAGTATCGGGAATTGCAGCTGGTACAGCGTTAAGAAAATGAATGTAAAGTCGTTTCCATAAAACTCACGGAAGAAACAGGACAAGAAGGAAAGTGCGAGGCTACATGTGGATCTCGGGTACGCGGAAGCGAATGCTCGGCGATGACAGAGCTGGATGCTCCTGACTCAGCAGAGCAAGGAGCACAGTTAATGACCCCGAGGCTGCGAAAGCAGTGGCCTGCTCTCATGTGCACCGGGCGCACTATAATTGCAGGGAGAAAGCGCAGTGCCGCAAGCAAGAGGCATCCTCAGTACCATGAACGTTCCATTATCGATCATGAATCTGCGTATCTCTACGGATCAGAAGTGAAGAAGAATGGAGTATTGCTAGAGCTACTAAGCAGTTCACAACGCATTCTTCTAACTGAAACGGCAGTGACGGGAGTGAATGGTTGAAGAAATGGAGTATCCACGCAGAGAAAGCTACTTATTTTCAGTAGAGGGAAAGATTAGACGGCCGTCTTCGTGAATCAGGGTCCCTTAGAGCAGACCTACGGGTGGCTGGTACAACTCACCTTGTGCGAACTGTTCGGTTTGGGAGTGCAGCGAATTGTGACAACTCCGGCATCAGCAGATGATCCATAGGAGCTATTAGGGGTAGTCAAATGAAAACCGAACACCCTCCATAACGAGACAATGGAATGGTTGCCTTCAAAAGTAATCACCACATACGTTAAGAGATTTATCCCAACGGAAGACGAGATGACCAATTCCCGTTTCGTAGAACGCGGTCGGCCGCTGACCGTCCCACAACCGCATCCACTCTTGCACTTCCTCGTGCGAGTGAAACCGACGTCCACTCATGTCTTTCTTCAGGTCGCCAAAGATATAAAAATCGCACTGTGAAAGATCCTGGCTGTACGGAGAATGTTGCAGTGTTCCCCAACCAAATCGCTGACGTGCAAGAGTGAGTGCGGTTCTGGAT